>NC_041388.1:28200080-28217840 GCF_002162155.2 Triticum dicoccoides
TCCATCTCTCTCCCTCTCTAACACACACAAACTAAGACTCCATCTCTCTCTCTCACACACACACACCCCACACACACACTAAGACTCCATCTCACACACACATGCTCTAGGCGGAGCATTTGTTCCTACCACCCTTCATCCAACCTTACCCGTATGATGAACAATTAGCTTTATTTACTTGCATAACATGGACAAATTCCACTTTACTTTAGTAGTCAACAAACTTATCATCTGTACCCTAAAAACGAGTTGGTGGTGATGGTGTGCCTGCCATCTTGTAATACAGACTATATGATCAATATCTGAGGATAGAAAGCAAACTATGATAATTTTACAAAAGATACCCGCACCTCTCTCCACATCATTATCTCCCGCAACCTCATTGCTTAGCAACTAAAAAAGGAATAAGTCTCTGGAACAATCTAGCATGCATGGTGCCGCTGCCGCCTGCCAGCGCCGTCCATCCCCATGCCTCCGCCCATTCCGACTACCAGTCACCACCACGCTCCACTCCTCCTCGCCTTATCTCTCATCTTTCATTTTTTTCGATGACATTCTCGAGATACCAGTTTTCCGATAAAATTCTCGAGATATCATTAGTTTTTACACGTGGGATTACTCCTGCATGGGTCAATCACAACAGGTGTTCTGTAAAAAAATGCATATTGATGTTCCGTGCAATGCACGAGAATCTTGCTTGTAATTATATAACGCAAATCACGAGCAGGAAGTGACATTTTTTTGACACAACCACGTTAACATGGCCACGTAAATCACTAGCTAAAGTAAATACCATTCTACTTATATCCCGATGCAAAAGGTTGAGTACATGTCCGAAGAGTAGAGTCGCACACATGCACTCTGTCTCTCAAAATCTCTCTCTCTCACACACACACACCAGTTACGTGACGCCCACTTAAGCAGACACGTATGTTACAATTTGTGCACCCGCGGGTACACGTGATGCTGCGCATTTATTTAAGCCGGAAGGCGAACCCAAATAGTAGCTACATTCATTCCCCTCCCGCCGCCTCTTCTCTGGTCGCCGTCGCCCGGTAGCCATGGGTCGGCCGAAGGTAACAACATATGCCGTACTCCCGCCGGAGCGGCGCTTTAATATGGAAATTTTAGTGGCCATGCATGCATCTTTTTGTGCTAGCACTCCTATATAAGGGTTGACCGGTCGCTTCCCGCGGACGTGCGCGGGCGGTGGAAGAGGAAGGAGAAGGGAAGCGAGTTGTGGAGTAATGTTTTTTACCACAATTTCCTAGGAAACCGAGTGCAATAATTGAGTAGTTCTGCAAAATACCAGTACTACACCTGAAACGGTTCAAAACCTATACTCCCTTGCCAGCGCGCGCTACCCGCGTGAAACGGTCAGCGTCGCCCTAGAGCATCACTTCCGCATTAATGCCCGGCCAGAGCGGAGGCAACCACTCACTAGCGCCGGCTTTCAAGTGGCGCGACGGCCGAGAGAGCGCCGCTTCCTGGTGCACGCGACTGCTCCGCATCGAGACTGGCCATAGGCCCTGTTTGGATCCATGGGTTAGAGTTAGTTTGAGCTAGTTGGGGCTCAAATAGCCATAAACTATCCAAGCATGAGGGTTTAAATTGGAGCAAGTTGCACCGAACCCACCAAAAAAAACCCATGAGGGTTTAAACTAGAGATAGTTCTCATTGGGACCACTGAAAAATCACTTTTCTCTCTCCATGAAGTGCATTTATTGTCAATCTAACCCTGTCACCCAAACACCTCTTTGGCTACAGTTAGTTCAGGGCTAGTCATGAGTTAGTCTAACCTCTAGCTAAGTTAGAGTATCAAACATGAGCAGTATAGGACATGCAAGTTGCTCAAAGCATACAGGAAAATTCGTACGTGAAAGGATTTTGTCTTTTTGAAAACGGAACGTGAAAGGAATTTTTTTTAGAATGCTCTTGGCATGTCGCTAACATGTGATAGTTAACCGACCTCAATAGACGGCAGAAACGCCAACCCACCGCACTTTGATAGAGACGAGGAGGGAGAAGCGATACAGGCTGCTGGTTTACTAGAGATAGGTGTCGCACGGAAGCCAAGAAATATGGTGATAGCGTGGGTTAGCCATGTACTAGTATGATGTAACTACACTTGGCTGCCGTGTTTCGTACTCTTCCAGTCCACTGTGGAGATGATTGGTTAATTTTATATCGCTCAATAATATTAAATATTATGAGTGCAGACGCTCCACCACGAGGTTCCTTGCTCCTTCTCGGTCGTCCGAAATCTATGTTCTTCCACTCTATTTTTTTACGTGAGCTTTGTTCATCCTTTTGCCAACACGCGAGACATCTAGCATCAAGGTGCACGTGTTATGCAAGGATTGTTCCATCTATATGAAGAACATGTGGGCCTGGAACTACGAGACGAACATGTACCCAGGAGTGGACGTACGAACCTGAGTAATGTAGCGCAGTAAGTGAAGTAGAAAGGCACAAATCGTATGAACATGCGTGGCATATAGGGTGTGTTTGGTTGCGTTCTCGTCTCAGCATAGTTGTTCCCTCTTCAGGCATTATCAACTCAACACCCCTCTTCATGCATGCTCTCTTCATGCATGCTTCTAGTGTATTTGTGCTAAACTAGTGTGGACTCATGCACCCTCCATACACTCTACCAAACACCCAAAAGTAGGTCGAGAAGGGAACTCTTGGGCGGCATTTGTCTCTTACTACGTACTACCACTAAATGTTGTACGTGCAATGCACGGTGATGTTATGGAGTACGTGCCTAAGTACTCTATTACTACTATATTAGTTGGAGGCACATTTTAAATTTTATATTTGTTTACATGTATGCCCCGAGACCTTCCAACTAGATGTGTCTTTGTCTCCATTTTTTTGCGGAAAACGTGTCTTTGTCTCCAGGTCGCACTTTGTATCGTTCATACCACTAAGTACTACTACGTGTGGTCTCCGACCCAGAAGTGGAAGAAGTGGAGACGCTCTACCATGCTGTTTTTTTACGCTGGGCTCAACCACAATGTTCATGTCCCACTCCTTTCGCTGACGTGTGGGACATCTAGCACGTGCCATGTTTGGCACCCTTCGTCGTAAGAGTTGAAACACTAGCATTCATCAGAAATAAAAATTAATTATAAATCGGCAGTGATACTATTTTTTTGCGAACCAATCAGCAGTGATACTATACCTCGATATCGGAAAGAATACTACTCTGTTCGCCAACATGTGGGACGTCGACCATCCTGGTCCACTTGCCATGCACGCAGAACTCCAAGGGAGTCACCCAGGTCGTCGCGCCGCAGTAACAATGACTAATGAGCCGTCAAATCACAGGCCCACTTCCCACTTTGAAGTTGCTTGGACGAAGGAACCATCATGACTTTGTTGAATTCCGCTTCTTGACGAAAACTATTGTACCAGCAGTACTGCTAGCTATAGTAGTTACTACAAAAGAGGCCTCCTTTCGTTCATAGGATAGGAATATGAAAATCATAGGAAGTGAGATGACATGCATCTCAATTCCTATAGAGAAAGAGATGCCATTTGATGCTTAGGATAGGAATTTTTCCATTTAGTCTAGGCTAATGTACTGGTAATTTGCTCTAAAAACTACAGTAGTAACTAGTAGTACTGGTACATGCTCGTACTCAGACACACACACACACTAACTACTAGTACTACTACTTCTCACATGCTGGCCAGACGCCGTCGTTCTCCTTCCCGGCTTTGTCGGCGACACCCCACCGTGCTTGGATCTCCGCCGACCTCTCCGCAGCAGCGCGTGCGTCCTTTTCTTTCTTGTGGCAGCGGGCCTCTCTTTTCTTGAGTGCTTTCTGACTTTTCCGCTCCCTCTGTGCGGCTTTGGCCGCCTCTTGCTCTACCGCCCATTCGGCCTTGGCATCTTTAAATTCCTCCCACATAGTTGTGAGGTCGCGAGCGGCGATGAACTCGGCACGGCGGGATGCCATCACTTTCCCTACCATTTTGTGTGCGGTCGTGGGCGGAGAGGAACTCGGCGCAGCGGGATGCCATCGCTGCCGTACCGGTTAGTGTGCAGCGCGGTGGCATGAACAACGCTTGGTGAGAGCTCTAGGGTGGAGTGGACGGACAACCGTATAGTGCATTGGTTTGTCAAGAGCTCAAGGACAGAAGACGAAGAAAATTTGGATTCCCCTTCAATCCTAGTCATTTATTACCGAGTAAAATGCATTGGCGGTCATCGAACTTGTCTTGATAGCTCACTTTGATCATTGTATATGAGATATGGTGATTATACGGTCACTGGCTCAGCGTATAGCTCCATATTTTTCTGGTTGACCAGTCAAACAGTCCGCATGCACCTCATCAGCTCGTGTTCTTTATCTATCTACGCGGGCCTACCTGTCAATGGAGAAAGAAATACTGTAAAAACCAAAATTATACTAGAGTCCGGACCGCTTCCGGAGCCCGCTCTCACCGCCCTGGCCCCTCAAGACGCCAGCTGCCCGCCACATGCATGCATAGCAAGTAGTACTCCTTATGTGGAGGAGAGAGAGGCATTGACAAAGACAAGGAGTGGGCTCTGCAAGAGCCCGTCTCTACACGTGCTCCTAGGTATAAAAAAATAATTCTAAAAAAAGGCATAAAAACAATTGTGTCTTAAAAAAAGAAAGGTAAAAAACATTTGAGAGGAAATAGATAGAGAGAAAGTGAGAAAAAGTTGTAACCTGGGCATTACATGAGGAAGGAGGGAGTGGTGCACATGCCAAGTTCACTGGGCTGCCGTGTTTCACACTCCTCCGTCGTAACAGTGGAGACAATAGCTTTCATTGAAAATAAACAATGAATACTCGTTACTCATCCTCTATATCAGAAAGAATACTTTCATTCGCCGACATGTGGGACGTCGACCATCCTGGTCCACCTGCCATGCACAAAATTATCCTGGTCTACCCCGGTCATATCGCAGGCCCAACCTTTCCCACTGTAAGTTGTTCGGACGAAGGAACCATCATGACTTTGTTGAATTCCGCTTCTTCAAGAAAACTTACTGTACCCGCAATACTGCTACCACACGCAAAGACTGGATGGCACTGTACCACGTCATATCACTGAAACCCACTAGGCCAAACTAGCCCGCCTAGGTCATCTATTTTGGAACGGAGGGAGTACGTCTCTGCACTACTATGATTTTGTGTTGCACGTCATATCACTGAAACCCACTAGGCCAAACTAGCCCGCCTAGGTCATCGATCGCTAAGCCTACAATTTTAGGAGCTGGGGCTATTGGTCGATCGATGAGGGATAAGTATAAGAGTACCATGAGCTCATCAGCCCCAACATTTTTCTTCGGTGAGTGTTTTGCAAGTACTATAGCTCGCACAGTAGCTAGCCTACTAACACCAAGAATCATCAAACAAGCCCTACTGATATGATAAACAGTTCAAACTTACATCTAATCATGCCATATATTACATCAAAAGCTGGTGAGGATACATATGTTTCCATAACTCGGAGAGGGTTCGCATGATTCACTATCAAACAAAAGTAGCAAGATCCGCCCACACAAGACAGTGCACTAGCCCTAAGATGGTTTGATAACACGCATCATTCTGGTAATTAAACACAAGGGAATGCAAACTACCCTGAAGGATTAGCGCGACCAACTATTTCTTGTCATCGATCTCTCGGGCAATGACCACAGCACGGACAGCGGCATGGGAATCGATTTCTGGGGCAATGTCCGCAGGACTGACCGCGACATCGGAATCGATCTCTGGGGCGATGTCCACAGGATGGACAGCGGCATCGGAATCGATCTCCGGGGCGATGCCAACAGGATGGGCCACGACATCGGAATCATCAAGGACGTCCACCGGAACCTGCACAACCCTAACATATTAGCAAGCACATTGCAAATAATCAAAAACCACAACTATGGTAACAAGCCATTATTTTTTACCTTGTGCAGCTCACCGGGGGATCTCATCCCTCCGGGGGCCATCTCCTCGTCCTCGATGGGGGCCATCACCATGCCAGGGGAATACTACTTCTCAACGGTGACTATCCCCTCAAACTCGGTCTTAAGCCTCACATAGGTGGCAATCAGAGTTCCTGGGTAGGCACGATGGGGCCATTTTTGTTCTTCCAACTTTCTTTGAGGAGTTCGTCCGCCAACGTCCTCAACTCTTGGGCCAGTGCTTGTTTCTTGGAGTTCTTCATCTCCATGGGTTGGCCCACCAACATGGTCAACTCGTTGGTCGGTGCTCGCTTCCTAGAGATTGCTGTCTCCAGTGTGTTGTCCACCGGCAACTCTTTGCCTTCTACTCCAGGATCCATCAATGAACTGACAAACAAAAAGCAATCGAAAGGAAACCACAATCGCAATGAAAACGGGAAAAGAATAGGATGTGAGAATCGGTCGGTGCTTCGCAAAAAGAAGATTCTTGGAATGAAAATATAGCAGCATAACTGATTCGCCCACCTTTCCTTCATTGGTACAGAAGAAAAATGGCAGAAGTGAGTAGCCTGGAGTGAGGTTTTCTTCAAGAAAGGGAAGAAAGGGCTTGAACGAGCATTCCAGTGAAATGATGGTTGCTTCGTCCAGTCCAACTTGGAGGCCACCTTACCACTGCTGGTAAAGGTGTGCGTTTTGTGATATGATGGGTCATGACAGCCACACCGGGGTGACAGGTGAGTCTCGACTGTAGCACCTCGCTGTGATTTGGTGGATGGCACGCGGGCCCGGATGCTTTGAAATGTCCCGCATGTAGATAGAGCGGCTAGTCATATACTCCCTCCTTTCCGGTTTATAGGGCTCAATTCAAAAATTTCACCAACCAAGGTAGATGGTGAGTGGTGGAATCCTTTTTGTAATTTGCAAAAGCACCCAATTAATGCTCTTGTTTTCTTCAAAAATGTATGTTTACCAATGTATTAATTGCAATGCATGCATGCATTGGTCAATTTTCTCTTAATACCTGCATGCCATTATTTAATGCACCTTGGAATCTGAACTTGTGATGGGGAACAACCAAATTGAGCCTTATAAAATGAAAAAACTAAGATTTTGAGATAAGCCCTATAAACCGGAAAGGAGGGAGTAGGAGTGATCAATATTGTGCACCGCGACCAAGGCGGAGAGGAAAACGAGAGAACTACGTAATTAATGCATGAGTTTAATTAGGGTAGTTTTGTAAAGTACGAGATACATTTCTCCAATCGCAAAATGCCTTGGTTCATGAGATTTGAGATTTGAGCCCTATAAACCGGAAGGGAGGGAGTACTGCACACGGTGTAGTCTAGTCACTTGTTGAAATCTCTAGAAAGGCAAATACTCCTTTCCGGATTACAGGGCTATACTACTCCCTCCGTCTAGGTGTGTAAGTCATCTTATGAAAACCAAATACGTAGTCCCAAAACACTTAGGCGCGGTGCATTAACTTCTACCTTGTTTCTTGTTTCTTGACATATCAACCAATAAGAGATGAGAGGTGTGCATGCTTTTAATGACTTGCAATGGCTAGTTCATTGCATGCAATGCTATTAATTAGCAAATAAACATTGGTGACCCCAGGAGGAAACGGTGCTAAGCGTGTGGACCTATGTAGAATGAGTATCAACCAATGGATAATGGAGTTTAATTGTTAAACAATAGCAATTTTGTCTCATGCAAGAGCCTGGCTAGTACTCCAAGGAACCGCACCACGCGAGCGTTCGCAACTGCCACGTTCGGGTTACGCTTGGCTCTTCTCCTCTTCAAGAAGACGAACAATGATGTTACTCCTACTTCTACAGTATCGAATCCACTGTTGCATGTCCGTCCACCTCGTGTGGGAGGGATAGCGTGTAACGAAAGCTTCTACTTACTGCTCCTGCCTTTGCGTCTATGACAGGTGGGCCCAACAGGTGGTTGGCCCTCCTGTCATGTAGCCAAATGTAGATGCAGTTAAGGCACCGGAGCTCAGTCCGTGAGGGAGAGGGCGTTGTAGTAATCAAATTTCTCGGTCTTGTACGAGTTGATGAAGATAGGGGTTGCTTGCTTGCTAGGGTTGCTCACTACATATATATAGGTCGGAGCCTCCGCGCTTGCTTGCTAGGGTTGCTCTATTCACACACTCTCATCCTCTCCAGATCTAAACAAGATAGGGGTAGTAACACTATCTTTCTCCCTTCAAAAAACACTGGCTTTCTATCCTCACCGCTGGTTACAGATCCGGACGTATCCCCCTCCGCCGATGAAGGGGAGGACGGGCAGCGTTTAGGCCGTCGTCGACAGCGAGGGAGGAGACCCACTGCCGGCCGCACCGTTATCTCTGGCCGAGCGCCGGCGCGGGAAGTCCTCCGATCCCTTCGTCGTTGCCTGTGGGCGGATCCGGCCTCCCGCTGCCCACCTATCCACATCCCGACGACCTTCAGGTATATCCTCGTTCGAAACCGCCTTAGCTCTACTTCCCCAACTCGCTACATCGCTGCATGTGCATCATTTTCTACCTCTCAGCCCCTCTCGATCGGATGGTCCAGCGTCACATTTTTTTTCTTCTATTATTAGAGGTAAAGCTACTTCATGGAGTCGAATCTTGTACTACTTGGTTCAAACAAGAAATAAAGTGGGGTGGGGGAATTTAGTATGTACATCGGACTTGGTACAAACAGGAAGGAAAGGGGGTGAAAGTAGTACAGACTGGTCATCCAACTGGTCTCTTGGTCGAAAAGGGAAATACAGGGGTAATGCTGTACACAGTGGTATGACCAGGACTAGATTTTCTATCCACACATAGGAGTAGGTGGCTAGAGTGAACAAAAATGGGACCAACCCAGATATGTTTCTTGGATGTTTGTTTCTCGGGGCAACAAACTATGAATCACCACTTTATGCCCCAGTTTACGTACATGGTGCTGGACTGCTAGTGCACCCACTGTCCCATGCCCTTATACCAAATATTTAGGCTCCGTTCGGAATAAAGGGGCAGAAAACATAGGTCTTGATGAAAATAGAGGAATAGGAAAGGAATGTAGGTATAAAACTATTGAACAGCGAACCGGAGAAAACTCTCAAGAGAATGTGTTCGGATGGACTACGAAATGTACAGATTTGTTTTTTTAGAGTAGCATGCTTGGCAGTATGAGATGCTATTTGTTTATTCAGCTACATAATGACTACTCTTGTCCTCACCTCACGTTCCACACATAGGTTGATTTTTTTATTCCGTTAACACAACACAGCAACCTATCTAACGCATGGCAGCGAGCGCCTGCCTCGGGCTTCCGCCCAAAAAATGAGCAGCGTGTGGGTGTTTCTAATCCTATGGAATCAGTACTACCAGACCAGCTTTCCTATGAAACACTATTCACCTTTCCCGTGTTCCGAATGGTTGGATTGGAAAGAATACCGTAGGAATATGTTCCTACAAAAATCCTGCACCAAACCTATGAACTGAACGCAGCCTTAGCTGTTCTTAATCTAATGTCCCTGGTAAAAATGAAGCCATGCCATTGTTATAAGCCATGACAAGTTTAGCCAAATGTTTTTGCCTGTAATTGTTTGAGACTCTGACTATTTCCTCTGTGCATTTTTGTGCAAACAGGGATATCCAATTCACCTGGTTCCTGTTGTGACCTTTTGGTGCACTGCACAGAACTCTTCTTAAAAGAAGTGACTTTTGTGTTGTTTAACTGGAATGTCAGAATGGAACAGTTGGTTCATTTTGGTGGAACTGCACAAAGGGAGATCTGTGTTCCAATCCTCATCATCCATATTGGCGACATAACCTTCCTTTAGGTAAGAATGATATTTAATGCATGTGTTCATCTCTATTTTCCGACTGCCATGAGAAAATAATGATGTTTTTTACTAGTACACTTGTACTCCCTCACTGACAAAACCAATTGTGAATTAGAAGGCCAATCATGTACTTGGTTTCACCAAGTGGTGAGGAGAAAGAGAAACAGAGCATGAAGAGGAAGAAGAAGAAGAATAAATAGTGCCAAGGCGATCTTGTTGAAGCCAGAGGCCTCAAGTCGAGGCCATTCAAGGGCTCCGGCAACGACTACCTTACATGTGAGACGATCCTCCGGGGAGCCCTTCCACTTCTGCTGTCTCACTTAATTAATTAGGAGTACTTAAGTACCACCAATTTATTACTGCCTAATTTTCCTGTTGGAGTTAAACAAATCTTTAGTAGGACCCTATGCTGAATCATGTACGTGTGTATGTTTGTCTATGGAGGTGAATCATGTGGTGGAGCAGGGAGGGAATATTATTAGTGTCATGACATAATAGTGCTATTGTTTTGCATGTCAATTTATTGCCATTGGTTCAATGAGGCAATGTTTTGCATATTTTCCATCATGAATTTGATGCTACTGGTTGAGAAATATGCTAATGTCTTCCTATCCTTTCTCACTAAGCTAATGAAGGTTTCACCTTGTTCCTACTTGTGCAAACAGGGATCATGTTGTGCCAATCATA
This sequence comes from Triticum dicoccoides, assembly GCF_002162155.2. Taxonomy (NCBI): domain Eukaryota; kingdom Viridiplantae; phylum Streptophyta; class Magnoliopsida; order Poales; family Poaceae; genus Triticum; species Triticum dicoccoides. The sequence goes on from NC_041388.1 coordinate 28,210,531, forward strand.
CATTAAATGGAACTACACAAGACAATACAATGAACTATATCCCAGCCAGTGCTTTAACTCTACTGGAAGTTCTTGATAATCCTTCGATATAATCTCAGCACTGGTAAACAAGAGTGATTTCAACCATACATTTGAAGTGCACAAAAATATATACTATTGTGTGATTCCAGTGAGTGCTTTATCATCAATAAGCTTTTTTTCTCAGGTTGGTATGGGTCTAAGGCCTTCATCCATATTAGTTTGTTGTCATCTCTGTTTGTATCATGCTACTGTCATGAGAAACTCCTTTATCTTTGCGCGTTAAAGTTTTGCAACCTATGATAAATGGCAATGCTTTGAGTGTTGAGTTGAGCTAATTGGCACTGATTAAATAAACTAATACATCTCTTTAAGCAAGACTACTATGTTTCTAACTTTACCCATTAAGATAATGAGGGTGCTTCTATTTGTTAGTGTATGTTTCATAAACTAGTACCACTATTACAGTAATCTCACTCTCTCGATATATGTGCCAACAGGGATGCTCGATTTTGGTGGAACTGCACAAAAACTTTGGGTGCTTCATTGCCTCGACAGCTTTCGTCCTTTCCTGTCAGTCGCTAAACTCCGCATGCTTTCTTCCTTTGCTGTCAGTCGCTTGGCTTATCTCGGCTTCCAGTCAAAGGAAAAAGTAATTGATATGCTACCTCACACAGGTTGGTACTGGTCTTTATCCTGATTATTGTGCCTGTCATATGTATTGGTAATTTGGTATTGTGCTACTATTTGCCGATTTCATAAAGGAGTAATTTGGAGCCTGAACTCGCAGGCAAATCATTACATCGAGTGATTTTAGTAGAACTGCACAAAATGATCAGATGTTGACAAGAAGTGCCTATATTCATTCGAGTATCAACCGGCGTCAACCAATTGTCAAACTCCAAGTGTTAGGAGAGTGAACGCCAAAAATATTGCTTGGTGCATAGCCCAGAAAAACGCAGTCCAGTCTTTGGTCCCAACTTGTGCCTTTTGGTTATCGGCACATATGGTAGCGAACTATATGGCATGGAGTCTAAAGATTCCAGACAAGTTGGTTGATGCTTATATTCATCTGGCACTTAATCAGTCTGCACACCAAGGATGCTCCATTTCAGTTGAACTACACAAAAAATTTGGGTGGTTCATTTTCTCAACCGCCTCCTTTCTCATCTGCAATGTAGAATTTTGGCGAGATACAGGACCAAGATGAGCCAGTAAACTGGTTGGATGAAAGTAGTGGCCAAGTTGCTCAAACCTCCCTCGGCACGAGGCCACTATATGAGGATAAATCTACAAGCAAAGTTCAGATTGTCTGTGTTGCCTCTTATGTACTCGAAAGTTTACTCATACAAGAACTAATTTTAGCAAGAAGTACCTCCGATTGAACACCATTTACCAGTCCGTACCCTAGGTAATTAAAGTTCGTCCATGGATCATATTGGCTATGATCTCAATCATTTGGATGCATAAACATACTGAACATGTGTATATCTGAATCTCTTTGTAAATAATGTATGAATATTGTCGTGTGATCTATCAATCATTTGGATGCATAGATATGCTGAGCTTGGGTATATATGAATCTTTTGAGTTGTTGATTGTGAATGTTGGCTATGGATATGAACGTGTCCTGTGAACTTGAGTTTGATATGAATGTTTACCTTTTCTATTGTATTTGTGTGTGAACTTGTTAGTATGCCTACTGTGGGGTATAAAACGCAGGTCTCTTATAAAAGTAATGCCGTGTCCAATTTATGTTTTCCCTTCTAACCACATTATATATATTTACATTATTACTATTATCGTATATTTTATAGAGACTTATATATACATTATAAAAACATCCCAACTTATAAAAGTAAATGTTTAACGGAAGTTGGCAAGGAAAATCCTGGTTGTTTTTGACTCACAGGCAAGGAAAATCCTGGTTGTTTTTGACTCACAGGCAAGGAAAATCCTGGTTGTTTTTGACTCACACGCAAGGAAAATCCTGGTGATTGCGAAGATTTTAAGGACCAATTTAATAATAACGCGCTCATTTTTATTTTGAGCAATAACTCGCTAATTTCTTAATTATGTATATAATGTGCCTCTCCGGTTTATCCTTTGATATTAATTGCTCCTTCTAACATAACATTATACGTATATATAACGAGCCCACCTAATACGTGTATTTCAAGGAAGTGCAAATGGGCTGGGATTTCTTAGAAAATATAAATGGGCCTGATTGATGCAAAATTATTTGTTCACCCAGCCCAGCAAATGGACTGTACATTCTAGAACACATGGGTTAATTATATGCCACATTTTTGCAGGCTGGCATGTGGGCCAATAGGTCGAAGCCTACGCAGGGCATTGTCAACTTGGTCAACAAATGATTGTGTCATCCACAGCCATTGGATTTATATCCAACGGCCGGCATGCACCTTCAATCTCTCGTCTTCTTCCTCCAGCGTCGCCGGGACCGCCTGGTCCGGCCTCCGGCGGCTAGCGGCTCTGCTTAGCACGCATCGCTGCAAAGCGCTACCCCACCGCCGGCCACGCTATCCCTCCACCCCTCGACACCTCCTGTTATTCTCCACAGACTACAGCCCTACGCTACAACAAAACCAGTTATAACCCTTCTCCTCCTCTCAATCTGCGACTCCACTGCCACGTTTTCCCATCTCCGAGTCGTTCCCGTCCGGGGCCTCGCTGTCGTCCACCGCCTTGCTGCATTCGGTGCGGCCTGGTCAACAAACGAGAGTCATCGGAAAAGGACTTTACATGAAGAGCCTAACGGCTGGGACCCACGAGGTCCATGGTCGCACGCAAGGAAAGTTCCTCCTTATTAAGCTGAAAAAATGTTTCCTCCACCTGACAGCTGGGACCCACCAGTTGTATCTTCGCACGGAAGGAAGTGCCTCCTTGTTTTGTGAAAAAAATTATTCATCCCGTTGACAGCTGGGACCCGTCAGATTTGGTGACTGACTTGTGGGCCTACTAAGCAGACGTGTACAATCTGTAGTATATTTCGTCTGTTTGCTGCTACTGTTGTTTTCAATGTACAATCAGTAGTATATTTCGTCTGTTGGTTGAATAAATGTGTTGTTAGAATGACAAACACAATGTTTTGGAAGTCGTTGCATGGTTTGATCCTTTAGTGCCCCATACCGTACGTAGCACATACTATTTGTCATACAGAACACATTTTTTTTAAACTCGAAACACATTTTCCACTTGTTGATAACATGCAGCCCACTAATGAAGGCCCAATAGAGAAGCCCATAATTAACTGGAAGGGAGGCTCTCACATGAATCCGGCCCAGGTACATGCTCATGGTCCCCTAAACATAAATAAGTAAATAAAATAAATAAATAAAGCTAAATGCTAATGCACCAGTTCTTTGGGAAAATAGCTAGCCCAGTATTTCTTTTTGAAGAATACCCAAGCTAGGCCTATTTATTTTCTCCGAATTATTGGGATGCAAATCTTTCAAGACGAGGAGGGATGCATTCCGGCCTGGCTTAAGAGTATGGTCAATGTCTGTTAAAAGTAATATCAAAAGGGGTTGAAAATTCCAAAAAAAATAGTAAATGGGATATAAGTTTCTTTTTTTTGTTTTTGTTCTTCACTGATATCTTATACGTATTTCATTGGATTTTACATGACATAGTACTAATTTATTTTTAAATTTGTTTTACTATGGCTATTCATTTTTGGATTAAGAATATTTCGTTCCCCAGCAAAAATTTGCGAATTTTCAAAATTTTCCACATATTTAGTTAATTTTTTGACCCTGGTACTGACCAGAAAATGGCCAGCAATTCTAAAAATGGAAAACGGGCTGCAATAAATTCCATATGAATGAGAAAATGAGTAAAAAATATAAAAATAATAGCAAATGGGCTGTACACGCCACGGATTTCGAGGCTGAATTGTTTATGAAAGGCTTTGTCAGTGAACACACAATTCTAGCAGCAGTTAGTGTTGGATGTCCATCCAACGACTGACGTGCTTCTTTAATCTCTGATCTTCCTGCTCCAGCCGCCTAAACTAGCGCCGGCGGGACTGCCTGCTCCCTCCTCTTGTGGCCAGCTATGATGCCGCGCAGGCTTCCCCGGCCCACCCTACTCCCTCCGCTGGCCTGGCCGCACGCAATCAACTGCCTCCTTATTATGCGAAAAAAAAATCATTCCTCCCACTGACATCTAGGGCACACCGGTTGGGAGGCTAACCTGTGGGCCTACTAAGTTGACACGTACGTAGGGCTTGTCGACTTAGTCAACAAATGATTCTAGCAGCAGTAACCGTTGGATTTGAATCGAATGGTCCTGCTGCTTCTTCAATCGCTGCTCTTCTTGCACCAGCCGCCCAAACCAGCGTCGGGGAGACCGCCTGCTCCTGCCTCCAGTGGCCGGTTGTGCTGCCAATGAGGCCTCATCGCCCCCTACTACTCGCACCGCTAGCCAGGCCCTGCGGCGACGGCAGCCTCACACCGCAGCCGAACCAGTGAACCCTCGTACTCCTCTCTGTGTGGGCATCCACTGCCGTGTCTTCCCCGGCTCCTTGTCGTCCCCTTCCTAGGCCTCGTCGTCGTCCACCGCCTTGGTGCTCTCGGCGCGGCGTGGTCAACGTGGTCAATGACATTCCATCGGAAGAGTACTGTACGTGGAGAGGCTAACAGCTGGGTCCATGGCCACGGCCCAGTTTTTTTGTGATTTGCCAAGTAAGTCGCTTTGTCAGGCCTGTTGGGCTGCAAATCTTTCAAGACGAGGAGGAGAGCTTTCATTTGGCTGGCCGAGAAAATGGCCCATCAGTAAGGGGAAATGGGATGTACATTTTTAAAACACATCAAACCGGCAATTAGTTTCAAATATCTTTTTTTTCATTTCGAGATTTGAAATTACATTAATTTTTATGCATGGAGAATTTGTTGGATTTTATATTAATATACTTAAAATCAGTTTGAATGTGAGTCGAAATTTCGGGATTAAAAATAGTTCGGACCGCACCGAAATATGCAAAATTTCGAATAATTTTTTAACCGTGGCCACAATATGGGCTGTAATGCTAAAAGAAAGAATATGGGCTCCAAAAAACCTTAATAATTAGCAAATGGGCTGTAAATTATTAGAAATAATGGCAGATGGGATGTATGATGTTTCCCACAGATTTGAGGCTTTCCTAAAAAAAGGTTGACGCACAAGCAGTGACTGTTGGATGGCCATCCAACGGCCGCCGTGCTTCTTCAATCTCTGCTCTTCCTGCTCCAGCCGCTCAAACAGGTGCTGGCGGGACTGCCTGCTCCCTCCTCCCCACGGCCGGCTCTGCTGCGCACAGGCCTCACCGCCCCAATGTGCTCCCATCGCTGGCCTAGCCATCCCTCTACTCACCCACACCTGCTATTATTCTCCGGCGACGGCAGACGAACCAGTAAACCCTCGTACAGTCATACTCCCCTCCGTGTGGGAAACAACTGCCGAGTCTTCCCTGCCTCCGTGTCGTTCCCTTCCTAGGCCTCGCCGTCGTCCACCGCCCTGGTGCTATCGGCGCGGCCTGGTCAACGTGGTCAATGACCGACATGCATCTGAAGTGGACTTTAGGTGGAGAGGCCGACAGCTAGGTCCATGGCCGCGCGCAAGGAAATGCCTCCTTATTACGCGCAAAATAATGATTCCTCCACCTGACATCTGGGACCCACCGAAAGGGCCTCTGTATTTCACGAAAAAAACGTTACCGTCGCTGACAGCTCGGACCCACCAGCTATATCTTCGCATGGAAGGCTGCCTCCTTATTTACGCACAAAAAAATGAATACTCCCCATGTTAGCTGGGACCCGGTATAGTGGCAGGCTGACTTGTGGGCCTACTAAGTTGACGGGGATGGAGGGCTTTTTCAACTTAGTCAATATGCACGATTCTAGCTCTAGTGACCGTACGATGTCCATCCAACGGCCGTCGTGCTTCTTCAACCTCTGTTCTTCTTGCTCCAGCCGCCCAAACCAGCGCCGGTCGTGCCTCGTGCTCCTGCCTCCCGTGGCCGGCTGCGATGCGGCGGAGGCCTCACCGCCCCCTACTACTCCCACCGCTGGCCAGGCCATCCCTCTACTCACCCACACCCCCTGTTACTCTGCGGCGACGGCAGCCTCACACCGCAGCGAACTAGTGCCCTCGTACTCCTCTACGCATGGGCATCCACTGCTGCGTCTTCCCCGGCTCCGCGTTGTCCCCTTCCTAGGCCTCGCCGTCGTCCACCGCCCTGGTGCTCTCAGCGCGGCGTGGTCAACATGGTCAAGGAACGGCTTCCATCGGACGTGGACTGTACGTGGAGAGGCTGACAGCTGGGTCCATGGCCGCAGCAAGGAAGTGCCTCCTTATTACGCCCAAAATAGTTATTCCTCCACCTGACAGCAGGGACCCACTGAACGGGCCACCGTATTTTGCCCCCTGACTACTAGGACCCACTAGCTACATCTTCGCAGGCAAGGAAGTGCCTGACAGTCGGGACCCACCTGGTCGAAGCATACGTAGTGTTGACATTCTGGTCGCGAACGTGTACTTACATACTGGTCGATGTAGAGGCGCGCACGTGTCGTAGTAGAGGTGCGCACATGTCATGGTAGAGGCGCGTACGTAGCATGTACACATACGTACAGTGGCCAGGGTGCAAGAAAGAAAATACGGCCACGTATGTGTACATACGGGCGGGGTCTCGAACGCCTACTCGCGCATACGTACGGCGAGGGCTCGTGTACATGGCTGGGTCCGAACGGAGAAACAGCATCGTCGTCGTGTTCATGGGTCGGAACGGAATGCATGGTCGTGTTCATCGGGAGGGCTTGGATGGAAGTGGCGATGGAAACGAGGCTTGGCGTACCGCAAAACGGAGGAAACGGACCTCCTACGGTCGAAACGGGGGTCCTGTTGATCGGGAAGGGTGTGGCGTACCGCAAAACGGAGCAAACGGACTTGTGTTGGAGCGCTACGGTCGAAACGGGGGTCCTGTTCATCGGGAGGGGTGTGGCGTACCGCAAAACGAGATTCCACGGGATACTGTTCAACTCCACCGTCGACCCCCTCCAGCCTCCACGAGCTACTGTTCATCCACCGTCGACCTCCTCCAGCCTCCACGGGTTCCTGTTCATCCAGCCTCCACCGCGCGCTACTCCACCGGCTACTGTTCAACCACCCCTCCACCGTCTACTGTTCATCCAGCCCTCCACACCACGGGGTCCTGTTCATCCACCCCTCCACGGGCACCCCTCCACCGTCTACTGTTCATCCAGCCCTCCACCACACCACGGGGTCAT
>NC_041388.1:28218317-28222426 GCF_002162155.2 Triticum dicoccoides
TCGGCTTCAGTTAGCAGCAGTAGCCAAGGAATTGCTCGATCGGGTTCATTTAATAGCCATCGATCGATCACTCGGGTTTAGTAATGCATAGCCTGCAGTGCAATCGCTCGGGTTCAGTTAGAGCCCAACGCCTCGCTCGGGTTTAGTTAGAGCCAACGCCTCGCACACGCGCGCGTACGTGTACGAGAGAAACACGCATCGCTCGGCCCCCGACCTCCCACCGTAACCGGGAACAACCCGAAATTTTCCTCCCCCTCGCTTCTACCATGGTTTTTTCCGTCATGGACGGCCCAAAGAATGTCATGCAGCTGCGTCTCCGGCCCGCCCAGGACGAAAAGCCCATTTTCTGTCATGACTTTTTGTCATAGAAGTAGGAGCCCACCACATCTATGATGATACCGGGTTTTGTCACAATTATCGTCATAGAAGTGTCATATGTATGACAGAAAAAAATTTCGTTCGGCCCAAAATGTCATGGATGTGTCTTTTTTTTGTAGTGACGGCGATGACACAGAGGAACTCTCAATGAAAGCACCAATGTCGGTGTCAAAACCGGCGGATCTCGGGTAGGGGGTTCCGAACTGTGCGTCTAAGGCGGATAGTAACAGGAGGTAGGGAACACGATGTTTTACCCAGGTTCGGGCCCTCTTGATGCAGGTAAAACCCTACGTCCTGCTTGATTAATATTGATGATATGGGTAGTACAAGAGTAGATCTACCACGAGATCAGAGAGGCTAAACCCTAGAAGCTAGCCTATGGTATGATTGTATGTTGTCCTACGGACTAAAAACCCTCCGGTTTATATAGACACCGGAGAGGGTTAGGGTTACACAAGGTCGGTTACAAAAGGAGGAGATATCCATATCCGTACTGCCTAGCTTGCCTTCCACGCCAAGTAGAGTCCCATCCGAACACGAGACGAAGTCTTTAATCTTGTATCTTCATAGTCCAACAGTCCGGCCAAAGGATATAGTCCGGCTGTCCGTAGACCCCCTAATCCAGGACTCCCTCAATTGGTATCAAATGAAAAAGGAGTATAATATGTGGACTGAACTGCAGAATGCCGGAATAAGAGGGGGATAGCTAGTCCTATTGAAGACTACTCTTCGGGCAACCTCCATCTTGCAGCATGTAGAAGAGAGTAGATGGTAAGTTCACCAAGTATCATCGCATAGCATAATCCTACCCGGTGATCCTCCCCTCGTCGCCTGTGAGAGAGTGATCACCGGTTGTATCTAGCACTTGGAAGGGTGTGTTTTATTAAGTATCCGGTTCTAGTTGCCAAAAGGTCAAGGTACAACTCCGGGTCGTCCTTTTACCGAGGGACACGGCTATTTGAATAGATAAACTTCCCTGGAGGGGTGCACCACATTTCCCAACACACTCGATCCCCTTTGTCCGGACACACTTTTCTGGGTCATGCCTGGCCTTGGAAGATCAACACATCGCAGCCCTACCTAGGCACAACAGAGAGGTTAGCACATCGGTCTAAATCCTATGGCGCAGGGGTCTGGGCCCATCGCCCATTGCACACCTGCATGTTGCGTACGCGGCCGGCGAGCAGACCTAGCCTCCCTTGTACAAGAGCAGGCGTTCCAGTCCAACCCGGCGCGTGCCGCTCAGTCGCTGACGTCACGAAGGCTTCGGCTGATACCACGACGTCGAGTGCCCATAATTGTTCCCGTGTAGTTGGTTAGTGCGTATAGGCCAGTGGCCAGACTCAGATCAAATACCCAGATCTCGTTAAAGCGTGTTATTTTGAAATAACCACAGACGCCGACCAGGGCCAGGCCCACCTCTCTCCTAGGCAGTCTCAACCTGCCCTGTCGCTTCGCCACAAAGATTCACTCAGAGGGACATCCAGACAAATGTCCTTTCGGACCCAATCCGTGAATCACTCGCGGGTACTCTACGAGCCGACCCGACTTTAGTCACCACAAGTATCATATAATATGTATATAAGTATATACCCGTGATCACCTCCCGAGTGATCACGTCCCGATAGTATAGCCTGGTGGACGGACAAGAATGTAGGGCCACTGATGGTAAACTAGCATCCTATACTAAGCATTTAGGATTGCAGGTAAGGTATCAATAAGTGTAGCAACAATGATAGGCTATGCATTGGAATAGGGTAAACGAAAAGCAGTAACATGCTACACTACTCTAATGCAAGCAGTTGAGAGAAGAGTAGGCGATATCTGGTGATCAAGGGGGGGGGGCTTTCCTGGTTGCTCTGGCAAGGAGGGGTCATCTTCGATGTAGTCGAACACACGGACATCGGCAGCGGTCTTAGAGTCTACCGAAAAGGAGTAACGGAGGGGGAACACAATAAATAACAGAGCAATCAAATGTAACACAAAGCAAGACGCGGCGATACTTTGTGCTAGGGGTGACCTAACATAGGGATAGGCGATACCGGCGAAGGGGGGAAACATCCGGGAAAGTATTCCTGGTGTTTCGCGTTTTTGGGCAGATGAACCGAAGGGGGAAAGTTGCGTGTTTTCTATGCTAGGGATGTGTGGCGGACGAACGGGCTACGTATTCGAATTCGTCTCGTCGTTCTGAGCAACTTTCATGAACAAAGTTTTTCCATCCGAGCTATGGTTTATTTTATATTAATTTTAAAAGATTTAAATCATTTTTAGCATTTATTTAATTACTATAATTCAACATTATCCAGAATAGTGCTTGCTGGCGTCAGGAGTCAACGTTGACCGATGACCTGGTCATCCTGACAAGTGGGTCCCACCTGTCATTAACTGTCTACTAATTTTAGTTAATTAGTTTAATTAACAGATTAATTAGGTTAATTAATTTAGATAATTAATTAATATTTATTTATTTATTATTATTATTATTATTATTAATTCTTTTTAATTCTTTTTTTAATCTAACAGGAGCGGGCCCCAACTACAAGTTGTTGGAAATATGCCCTAGAGGAAATAATAAAATGGTTATTATTATATTTCCTTGTTCGTGATAATTGTCTATTGTTCATGCTATAATTGTGTTATCCGGAAATCGTAATACATGTGTGAATACATAGACCACAACATGTCCCTAGTGAGCCTCTAGTTGACTAGCTCGTTGATAAATAAATGGTTATGGTTTCCTAACCATGGACATTGGATGTCATTGATAATGGGATCACATCATTAGGAGAATGATGTGATGGACAAGACCCAATCCTAAGCATAGCACAAGATCGTGTAGTTCGTCTACTAAAGCTATTCTATTGTCAAGTATTTTTTCCTTAGACCATGAGATTGTGCAACTCCCGGATACCGTAGGAGTACTTTGGGTGTGCCAAACGTCACAATGTAACTGGGTGGCTATAAAGGTACACTGCGGGTATCCCCGAAAGTATCTGTTGGGTTGGCACGAATCGAGACTGGGATTTGTCACTCTGTATGACGGAGAGGTATCTCTGGGCCCACTCGGTAGGACATCATCATAATGAGCTCAGTGTGATCAAGGAGTTGATCACAGGATGATGTGTTACGGAACGAGTAAAGAGACTTGCCGTAACGAGATTGAACAAGGTATCGGTATACCGACGATCGAATCTCGGGCAAGTGCTATACCGGTAGACAAAGGGAGTCGTATATGGGATTGATTGAATCCTTGACATCATGGTTCATCAGATGAGATCATTGTGGAGCATGTGGGAGCCAACATGGGTATCCAGATCCCGCTGTTGGCTATTGGCCGGAGAGATGTCTTAGTCATGTCTGCATGCCTCCCGAACCCATAGGGTCTACACACTTAAGGTTCGATGACGCTAGGATTATAGGGAATAGATGTACGTGGTTACCGAATGTTGTTCAGAGTCCCGGATGAGCTCCCAGACGTCATGAGGAGTTCTGGAATGGTCAAGAGGAGTTCTGGAATGAGACGTCATGAGAAGTCCAGTTTCAGTCACCGAAAAGGTTTCGGGGTTTATCGGTATTGTACCAGGGCCACCGAAGGGGTTCCGGGGTCCACCAGGAGGATCCACCTGCCCCGAAGGACCTAATGGCCTCTAGTTGGGCGGGAACCAGCCCCTTAGTGGGCTGGTCCCCCCCCAAGGGCCCAAAGCGCCTAGGGTTGGAAACCCTAGGGGGTC
>NC_041388.1:28222654-28228208 GCF_002162155.2 Triticum dicoccoides
GGGCCGCTGCCCCCCGAGGGGCCGCCGCCCCCCCTCTAGATGGATCTAGGGGGCCGGCCCCCTCTCCCCTTCCCCCTATAAATAGTTGGGGGTGGGAGGGCAACCGTACCCCTTCTCCTGGCGCAGCCCTACCCCTCTCCCTCCTCGTCTCTCGCAGTGCTTGGCGAAGCCGTGCTGGAGTGCCACACTCCTCCACCACCACCACGACGTCGTGCTGCTGCTGGACGGAGTCTTCGCCAACCTCTCCCTCTCTCCTTGCTGGATCAAGGCACGGGAGACGTCACCGGGCTGCACGTGTGTTGAACGCGGAGGCACCGTTGTTCAGTGCTTAGATCGGAATCGGCCGTGATCTGAATCGCTTTGTGTACGACTCCACCGACCGCGTTCTTGCAACGCTTCCACATTGTGATCTTCAAAGGTATGAAGATGCACTCCCCTGTCGTTGCTAGTAAACTCCATAGATTGATCTTGGTGATGCGTAGAAAAATTAAAAATTCTGCAACGATCCCCAACAGTGGCATCATGAGCTAGGTATATGCGTAGTTTCTATGCATGAGTAGAACACAAGTTGTTGTGGGTGTCGATTTTGTCAATTGACTTGTCGTTACTAGTCTTATCTTGATTCGGCGGCATCGTGGGATGAAGCGGCCCGGACCGACCTTACACGTACACTTACATGAGACAGGTTCCACCGACTGACATGCACTAGTTCCATAAGGTGGCTAGCGGGTGTCTGTCTCTCCCACTTTAGTCGGATTGGATTCGATGAAAAGGGTCCTTATGAAGGGTAAATAGAAATTGGCATATCACGTTGTGGTTTTGGCGTAAGTAAGAAACATTCTTGCTAAGAAACCTATAGCAGCCACGTAAAAATTTGCAACAACAATTGGAGGACGTCTAACTTGTTTTTGCAGCATATGCCATGTGATGTGATATGGCCAAAAGGATGTGATGGATGATATATGTGATGCATGAGATTGATCATGTTCTTGTAATAGGAATCATGACTTGCATGTCGATGATTATGACAACCGGCAGGAGCCATAGGAGTTGTCTTAATTTATTTATGACTTGCGTGTCAACATAAACATCATGTAATTACTTTACTTTATTGCTAAACCGTCAGCCGTAGTAGTAGAAGTAATAGTTGACGAGACAACTTCATGAAGACATGATGATGGAGATCATGATGATGGAGATCATGGTGTCATGCCGGTGACGATGATGATCATCGCGCCCCGAAGATGGAGATCAAAAGGAGCAAAATGATATTGGCCATATCATGTCACTATTTGATTGCATGTGATGTTTATAATGTTTTTACATCTTATTTTCTTAAAATGACGGTAGCATAATTAAGATGATCCCTCATTAAAATATCAAGAATTGTGTTCCCCCTAACTGTGCACCGTTGCTAAGGTCCGTTGTTTCGAAGCACCACGTGATGATCGGGTGTGATAGGTTCTAACGTTCGCATACAATGGGTGTAAGCCAGATTTACACATGCAATACACTTAGTTGACTTGACGAGCCTAGCATGTACAGACATGGCCTCGGAACACAGAAGACCGAAAGGTCGAACATGAGTCGTATAGAAGATACGATCAACATGAAGATGTTCACCGATGATTACTAGTCCGTCTCATGTGATGATCGGACACGGCCTAGTTGACTCGGATCATGTATCACTTAGATGACTAGAGGGATGTCTATCTGAGTGGGAGTTCAGTAAATAATTTGATTAGATGAACTTAATTATCATGAACATAGTCTAAAATCTTCGCAATATGTCTTGTAGATCAAATGGCCCACGCTAATGTTGCCCTCAACTTCAACGCGTTCCTAGAGAAAACCAAGCTGAAAGACGATGGCAGCAACTACACGGACTGGGTCTATAACCTGAGGGTTATCCTCATAGCTGCCAAGAAAGCATATGTCCTTGATGCACCGCTAGGTGAAGAACTTGTTTTTCCAACAACTCAAGACGTTATGAACGCCTGGCAGTCGCGTACTGATGATTACTCCCTGGTTTAGTGCGGCATGCTTTACAGCTTAGAACCTGGGCTCCAAAAGCGTTTTGAGCAATGTGGAGCATATGAGATGTTCCAAGAGCTGAAAATGGTTTTCCAAGCTCATGCACGGGTCGAGAGATATGAAGTCTCCGAAAAGTTCTATAGTTGCAAGATGGAGGAGAATAGTTCCGTCAGCGAGCACATACTCAAAATGTCTGGGTTGCACAACCGCTTGTCTCAGCTGGGAGTTAATCTCCCAGATGATGCGGTCGTTGACAAAACCCTTCAGTTGCTCCCACCTAGCTACAAGAGCTTTGTGATGAACTTCAATATGCAAGGGATGGAAAAGACCATTCCTAAGGTATATTCAATGTTGAAATCAGCGGAGGTGGAGATCAAAAAGGAACATCAAGTGTTGATGGTGAATAAAACCACTAAGTTCAAGAAAGGCAATGGTAAGAAGAACTTCAAGAAGGACGGCAAGGGAGTTGCCGTGCCCGTTAAGCCAGTTGTCGGGAAGAAGCCAAAGCATGGACCCAAGCCTGAGACTGAGTGCTTTTATTGCAAGGGAAACGGTCACTGGAAGCGGAACTACCCCAAGTACTTAGCAGATAAGAAGGCCGGCAATACCAAAGGTATATGTGATATACATGTTATTGATGTGTACCTAACCAGCGCTCGTACTAGCTCCTGGGTATTTGATACCGGTGCGGTTTCTCATATTTGTAACTCAAAACAGGAGTTGCGGAATAAGCGGAGACTGGCGAAGGACGTGGTGACAATGCGCGTCGGGAATGGTTCCAAGGTCGATGTGATCACCGTCGGCACGCTACCTCTACATTTACCTACGGGATTAGTTTTAAACCTCAATAATTGTTATTTAGTACCATCTTTAAGCATGAACATTGTATCTGGATCTCGTTTAATGCGAGATGGCTACTCATTTAAATCTGACAATAATGGTTGTTCTATTTATATGAGAGGTATGTTTTATGGTCATGCCCCGCTGGTCAATGGTTTATTCTTATTGAATCTCGAACGTGATGTTACACATATTCATAGTGTGAATGCCAAAAGATGTAAGGTTGATAATGATAGTCCCACATACTTGTGGCGCTGCCGCCTTGGTCACATTGGTGTCAAACGGCTGAAGGAACTCCATGCAGATGGACTTTTGGAGTCTCTTTATTATGAATCATTTGACACGTGCGAGCCATGCCTCATGGGCAAAATGACCAAGACTCCATTCTCCGGAACAATGGAACGAGCCACCAACTTATTGGAAATCATACATACTGATGTGTGCGATCCAATGAGCGTTGAGGCTTGCGGTGGCTATCGTTATGTTCTCACCCACACTGATGACTTGAGTAGATATGGGTATGTGTACTTAACGAAACACAAGTCTGAGACCTTTGAAAAGTTCAAGGAATTTCAGAATGAGGTTGAGAATCAACGTGATAGGAAAATAAAGTTCTTATGATCAGATCGTGGGGGAGAATATTTGAGTCACGATTTTGGTACGCACTTAAGGAAATGTGGAATTGTTTCACAACTCACGCCGCCTGGAACACCTCAGCGTAATGGTGTGTCCGAACATCGTAATCGCACTCTATTGGCTATGGTGCGATCTATGATGTCTCTTACCGATCTACCGCTATCATTTTGGGGTTATGCTATAGAGACTGCCGCATTCACTTTAAATAGGGCTCCGTCAAAATCCGTTGAGACGACACCGTATGAATTGTGGTTGGGAAGAAACCTAAGTTGTCGTTTCTAAAAGTTTGGGGATGCGATACTTATGTCAAGAAACTTGAACCTGAAAAGCTCGAACCCAAATCAGAAAAATGCGTCTTCATAGGATACCCTAAGGAAACTATTGGGTATACCTTCTATCTCAGATTCGAAGGCAAGATCTTCGTTGCCAAGAATGGATCCTTTCTAGAGAAAGAGTTTCTCTCGAAAGAAGTAAGTGGGAGGAAAGTAGAACTTGATGAAGTATTGCCTCTTGAATCGGAAAGTAGCGCAGCTCAAGAAAATGTTTCTGTGGTGCCTGCACCAACTAGAGAGGAAGTTAATGATGATGATCAAGGAACTTCGGATCAAGTTACTACTGAACTTCGTAGGTCCACAAGGACATGTTCCACACCAGAATGGTATGGCAACCCTGTCCTAGAAATAATGTTGTTAGACAACGGTGAACCTTCGAACTATGAAGAAGCGATGGCGGGCCCAGATTCCAACAAATGGCTTGAAGCCATGAAATCCGAGATAGGATCCATGTATTAAAACAAAGTATGGACTTTGACGGACTTGCCCGATGATCGGTGAGCCAAAGAAAATAAATGGATTTTTAAGAAGAAGACGGACGTGGATGGCAGTGTGGCCATCTATAAAGCTCGGCTTCTCGCTAAGGGTTACCGACATGTTCAAGGGGTTGACTATGATGAGACCTTCTCACCTGTAGCGAAGCTGAAGTCCGTCCGAATCATGTTAGCAATTGCAACATTCTATGATTATGAGATATGGCAAATGGACGTCAAAACTACATTCCTTAATGGTTTCCTTAAGGAAGAATTGTATATGCTGCAGCCGAAAGGTTTTGTCGATCCTAAGAATGCTGACAAGGTATGCAAGCTCCAACGCTCGATCTATGGGTTGGTGCAAGCATCTCGAAGTTGGAACATTCATTTTGATGAGATGATCAAAGCGTTTGGGTTTACGCAGATTTATGGAGAAGCCTGTGTTTACAAGAAAGTGAGTGGGAGCTATGTAGCATTTCTCATATTATATGTGGATGGCATACTATTGATGGGAAATGATATAGAACTCTTGGAAAGCATAAAGGCCTACTTGAATAAGTGTTTTTCAATGAAGGACCTTGGAGAAGCTGCTTACATATCAGTTATCAAGATCTATAGAGATAGATCGAGACGCCTCATTGGTCTTTCACAAAGCACGTACCTTGACAAGATATTGAAGAAGTTCAATATGGATCAGTCCAAGAAGGGGTTCTTGCCTGTATTGCAAGGTGTGAGATTGAGAACGGCTCAATGCCCGACCACGACAGAAGATAGAGAAAAGATGAGTGTCATCCCCTATTCCTCGGCCATAGGGTCTATTATGTATGCCATGCTATGTACCAGACATGATGTAAACCTTGTCGTAAGTTTGGTAGGAAGGTACTGATGTCTACTACACAACCTTCTTCTTGTAGACGTTGTTGGGCCTCCAAGTGCAGAGGTTTGTAGGACAGTAGCAAATTTCCCTCAAGTGGATAACCTAAGGTTTATCAATCCGTAGGAGGGGTAGGATGAAGATGTTCTCTCTCAAGCAACCCTGCAACCAAATAACAAAGAGTCTCTTGTGTCCCCAACACACCCAATACAATGGTAAATTGTATCGGTGCACTAGTTCGGCGAAGAGATGGTGATACAAGTGGTATATGGATGGTAGATAAAGGTTTTTGTAATCTGAAAATATATAAACAGCAAGGTAACTAATGATAAAAGTGAGCACAAGCGGTATTGCAATGTGTTGAA
>NC_041388.1:28228478-28243457 GCF_002162155.2 Triticum dicoccoides
GGCCACCTCTCCCCTTCCCCCTTATAAATAATGGGGGGGTGGGAGGGCAACCGTACCCCTTCTCCTGGCGTAGCCCTACCCCTCTCCCTCCTCGTCTCTCGCAGTGCTTGGCGAAGCCCTGCTGGAGTGCCATGCTCCTCCACCACCACCACGCCGTCATGCTGCTGCTGGACGAAGTCTTCCCCAACCTCTCCCTCTCTTCTTGCTAGATCAAGGCGCGGGAGACGTCACCGGGCTACACGTGTGTTGAACACGGAGGCACCGTTGTTCGGTGCTTAGATCGGAATCGGCCGCGATCTGAATCGCTTTGTGTACGACTCCACCGACCGCGTTCTTGCAACACTTCCGCATCGCGATCTTCAAAGGTATGAAGATGCACTCCCCTCTCTTTGCTAGTAAACTCCATAGATTGATCTTGGTGATGCGTAGAAAATTTTAATTTCTGCAACGATCCCCAACAGTGGCATCATGAGCTAGTCTATGCGTAGTTTCTATGCATGAGTAGAACACAAGTTGTTGTGGGCGTCGATTTTGTCAATTTACTTGTCGTTACTAGTCTTATCTTGATTCGGCGGCATCGTGGGATGAAGTGGCCCGGACCGACCTTACACGTACACTTACATGAGACAGGTTCCACTGACTGACATGCACTAGTTGCATAAGGTGGCTAGCGGGTGTCTGTCTCTCCCACTTTTGTCGGATTGGATTCGATGAAAAGGGTCCTTATGAAGGGTAAATAGAAATTGGCATATCATGTTGTGGTTTTGGCGTAGGTAAGAAACGTTCTTGCTAAGAAACCTATAGCAGCCACGTAAAAATTTGCAACAACAATTAGAGGACGTCTAACTTGTTTTTGCAGCATATGCTGTGTGATGTGATATGGCCAAAAGGATGTGATGAATGATATATGTGATGCATGAGATTGATCATGTTCTTGTAATAGGAATCACGACTTGCATGTCGATGAGTATGACAACCGGCAGGAGCCATAGGAGTTGTCTTAATTTATTTATGACTTGCGTGTCAACATAAACGTCATGTAATTACTTTACTTTATTGCTAAATCGTTAGCCATAGTAGTAGAAGTAATAGTTGACGAGACAACTTCATGAAGACACGATGATGGAGATCATGATGATCGAGATCATGGTGTCATGCCGGTGATGATGATGATCATGGCGCCCCGAAGATGGAGATCAAAAGGAGCAAAATGATATTGGCCATATCCTGTCACTATTTGATTGCATGTGATGTTTATCATGTTTTTACATCTTATTTTCTTAGAACGACGGTAGCATAAATAAGATGATCCCTCACTAAAATATCAAGAATTGTGTTCCCCCTAACTGTGCACCGTTGCTAAGGTCCGTTGTTCCGAAGAACCACATGATGATCGGGTGTGATAGGTTCTTATGTTCGCATACAACGGGTGTAAGCCAGATTTACACACGCAATACACTTAGGTTGACTTGACGAGCCTAGCATGTACAGACATGGCCTCGGAACACAGAAGACCGAAAGGTCGAACATGAGTCGTATAGAAGATACGATCAACATGAAGATGTTCACCGATGATGACTAGTCCGTCTCATGTGATGATCGGACACGGCCTAGTTGACTCGGATCATGTATCACTTAGATGACTAGAGGGATGTCTATCTGAGTGGGAGTTCAATAAATAATTTGATTAGATGAACTTAATTATCATGAACATAGTCTAAAATCTTCTCAATATGTCTTGTAGATCAAATGGCCCACGCTAATGTTGCCCTCAACTTCAACGCGTTCCTAGAGAAAACCAAGCTGAAAGACGATGGCAGCAACTACACGGACTGGGTCCGTAACCTGAGGATTATCCTCATAGCTGCCAAGAAAGCATATGTCTTTGATGCACCGCTAGGTGAAGCACTTGTTTTCCCAGCAACTCAAGACGTTATGAATGCCTGGTAGTCGCGTAGTGATGCTTACTCCCTGGTTCAGTGCGGCTTGCTTTACAGCTTAGAACCGGGGCTCCAAAAGCGTTTTGAGCAACACGGAGCATATGAGATGTTCCAAGAGCTGAAAATGGTTTTCCAAGGTCATGCCCGGGTCGAGAGATATGAAGTCTCCGACAAGTTCTATAGTTGTAAGATGGAGGAGAATAGTTCCGTCAGCGAGCACATACTCAAAATGTCTGGGTTGCACAACCGCTTGTCTCAGCTGGGAGTTAATCTCCCGGATGATGCGGTCGTTGACAAAACCCTTCAGTCGCTCCCACCTAGCTACAAGAGCTTTGTGATGAACTTCAATATGCAAGGGATGGAAAAGACCATTCCTGAGGTATATTCAATGCCGAAATCAGCGGAGGTGGAGATCAAAAAGGAACATCAAGTGTTGATGGTGAATAAAACCACTAAGTTCAAGAAAGGCAAGGGTAAGAAGAACTTCAAGAAGGACGGCAAGGGAGTTGCCGTGCCCGGTAAGCCAGTTATCGGGAAGAAGCCAAAGCATGGACCCAAGCCTGAGACTGAGTGCTTTTATTGCAACGGAAACGGTCACTAGAAGCGGAACTACCCCAAGTACTTAGCGGATAAGAAGGCCGGCAATACCAAAGGTATATGTGATATACATGTTACTGATGTGTACCAAACCAGCGCTCGTAGTAGCTCCTGGGTATTTGATACCGATGCGGTTGCTCATATCTGTAACTCAAAACAGGAGCTGCGGAATAAGCGGAGACTCGCGAAGAACGTGGTGACGATGTGCATCGGGAATGGTTCCAAGGTCGATGTGATCGCCGTCGGCATGCTACCTCTACATTTACCTACCGGATTAGTTTTAAACCTCAATAATTGTTATTTAGTACCAGCTTTAAGCATGAACATTGTATCTGGATCTCGTTTAATGCGAGATGGCTACTCATTTAAATTTGAGAATAATGGTTGTTCTATTTATATGAGAGGTATGTTTTATGGTCATGCCCTGCTGGTCAATGGTTTATTCTTATTGAATCTCGAACGTGATGTTACACATATTCATAGTGTGAATGCCAAAAGATGTAAGGTAGATAATGATAGTCCCACATACTTGTGGCACTGCCGCCTTGGTCACATTGGTGTCAAACGCCTGAAGAAACTCCATGCAGATGGACTTTTGGAGTCTCTTGATTATGAATCATTTGACACGTGCGAGCCATGCCACATGGGCAAAATGACCAAGACTCCATTCTCCGGAACAGTGGAGCGAGCAACCAGCTTATTGGAAATCATACATACTAATGTGTGCGATCCAATGAGCGTTGAGGCTTGCGGTGGCTATCATTATGTTCTCACCCTCACTGATGACTTGAGTAGATATGGGTATGTCTAGTTAATGAAACACAAGTCTGAGACCTTTGAAAAGTTCAAGGAATTTCATAATGAGGTTGAGAATCAACGTGACAGGAAAATAAAGTTCTTATGATCATATCGTGGGGGAGAATATTTGAGTCACGAATTTGGTACGCACTTCAGGAAATGTGGAATTGTTTCACAACTCACACCGCCTGGAATACCTCAGCGTAATGGTGTGTCCGAACGTCGTAATTGCACTCTATTGGATATGGTGCGATCTATGATGTCTCTTACCGATCTGCTGCTATCATTTTGGGGTTATGCTATAGAGACTGCCGCATTCACTTTAAATAGGGCTCCGTCAAAATCCGCTGAGACGACACCGTATGAATAGTGGTTTGGGAAGAAACCTAAGCTGTCGTTTCTGAAAGTTTGTGGATGCGATGCTTATATCAAGAAACTTGAACCTGAAAAGCTCGAACCCAAATCAGAAAAATGCGTCTTCATAGGATACCCTAAGGAAACTATTGGGTATACCTTCTATCTCAGATCTGAAGGCAAGATCTTTGTTGCCAAGAATGGATCCTTTGTAGAGAAAGATTTCTCTCAAAAGAAGTAAGTGGGAGGAAAGTAGAACTTGATGAAGCATTGCCTCTTGAACCGGAAAGTAGCGCAGCTCAAGAAAATGTTTCTGTGGTGCCTGCACCAACTAGAGAGGAAGTTAATGATGATGATCAAGGAACTTCGGATCAAGTTACGATTGAACTCCGTAGGTCCACAAGGACACGTTCCACACCAGAATGGTATGGCAACCATGTCCTAGAAATAATGTTGTTAGACAACGGTGAACCTTCGAACTATGAAGAAGCGATGGCGGGCCCAGATTCCAACAAATGGCTTGAAAATAAATGGATCTTTAAGTCGGGCCCATTTGGAAATCATACATACTGATGTGTGTGATCCAATGAGCGTTGAGGCTTGCGGTCGCTATCGTTATGTTCTCACCCTCACTGATGACTTGAGTAGATATGGGTATGTCTACTTAATGAAACACAAGTCTGAGACCTTTGAAAAGTTCAAGGAATTTCAGGATGAGGTTGAGAATCAACGTGATAGGAAAATAAAGTTCTTATGATCAGATCGTGGGGGAGAATATTTGAGTCACGAATTTGGTACACACTTAAGGAAATGTGGAATTGTTTCACAACTCATGCCGCCTGGAACACCTCAGCGTAATGGTGTGTCCGAACGTCATAATCGCACTCTATTGGATATGGTGCGATCTATGATGTCTCTTACCGATCTACCGCTATCATTTTGGGGTTATGCTATAGAGACTGCCGCATTCACTTTAAATAGGGCTCCATCAAAATCCGTTGAGACGACACCGTATGAATTGTGGTTTGGGAAGAAACCTAAGCTGTCGTTTCTGAAAGTTTGGGGATGCGATGCTTATGTCAAGAAAATTGAACCTAAAAAGCTCGAACCCAAATCAGAAAAATGCGTCTTCATAGGATACCCTAAGGAAACTATTGGGTATACCTTCTATCTCAGATTCGAAGGCAAGATCTTTGTTGCCAAGAATGGATCCTTTCTAGATAAAGAGTTTCTCTCGAAAGAAGTAAGTGGGAGGAAAGTAGAACTTGATGAAGTATTGCCTCTTGAACCGGAAAGTAGTGCGGCTCAAGCAAATGTTTCTGTGGTGCCTGCACCAACTAGAGAAGAAGTTAATGATGACGATCAAGGAACTTCGGATCAAGTTACTACTGAACTTCGTAGGTCCACAAGGACACGTTCCACACCAGAATGGTATGGCAACCCTATCCTAGAAATAATGTTGTTAGACAACAGTGAACCTTCGAACTATGAAGAAACGATGGCGGGCCCAGATTCCAACAAATGGCTTGAAGCCATGAAATCCGAGATAGGATCCATGTATGAAAACAAAGTATGGACTTTGACGGACTTGCCCGATGATCGGTGAGCCAAAGAAAATAAATGGATCTTTAAGAAGAAGACGGACATGGATGGCAATGTGGCCATCTATAAAGCTCAGCTTCTCGCTAAGGGTTACCGACAAGTTCAAGGGTTTGACTACGATGAGACCTTCTCACCTGTAGCGAAGCTGAAGTCCGTCCGAATCATGTTAGCAATTGCCACATTCTATGATTATGAGGTATGGCAAATGGACGTTAAAATGACATTCCTTAATGGTTTCCTTAAGGAAGAATTGTATATGATGCAGCCGGAAGGTTTTGTCGATCCTAAGAATGCTGACAAGGTAGGCAAGCTCTAACGCTCGATCTATGGGTTGGTGCAAGCATCTCGGAGTTGGAACATTCGTTTTGATGAGATGATCAAAGCGTTTGGGTTTACGCAGATTTATGGAGAAGCCTGTGTTTACAAGAAAGTGAGTGGGAGCTCTGTAGCATTTCTCATATTATATGTGGATAACATACTATTGATGGGAAATGATATAGAACTCTTGGAAAGCATAAAGGCCTACTTGAATAAGTGTTTTTCAATGAAGGACCTTGGAGAAGCTGCTTACATATTAGGCATCAAGATCTATAGAGATAGATCGAGACGCCTCATTGGTCTTTCACAAAGCACGTACCTTGACAAGATATTGAAGAAGTTCAATATGGATCAGTCCAAGAAGGGGTTCTTGCCTGTATTGCAAGGTGTGAGATTGAGCACGGCTCAATGCCCGACCACGGCAGAAGATAGAGAAAAGATGAGTGTCATCCCCTATGCATCGGCCATAGGGTCTATTATGTATGCCATGTTGTGTACCAGACATGATGTAAACCTTGTCGTAAGTTTGGTAGGAAGGTACTGATGTCTACTACACAACCTTCTTCTTGTAGATGTTGTTGGGCCTCCAAGTGCAGAGGTTTGTAGGACAGTAGCAAATTTCCCTCAAGTGGATGACCTAAGGTTTATCAATCCATAGGAGGCGTAGGATGAAGATGGTCTCTCTCAAGCAACCCTGCAACCAAATAACAAATAGTCTCTTGTGTCCCCAACACACCCAATACAATGATAAATTATATTGGTGCACTAGTTCGGCGAAGAGATGGTGATACAAGTGGTATATGGATGGTAGATAAAGGTTTATGTAATCTGAAAATATAAAAACAGCAAGGTAAGTAATGATAAAAGTGAGCACAAACAGTATTGCAATGTGTTGAAACAAGGCCTAGGGTTCATACTTTCACTAGTGCAAGTTCTCTCAACAATAATAACATAATTGGATCATATAACTATCCCTCAACATGCAACACAGAGTCACTCCAAAGTCACTAATAGCGGAGAACAAACTAAGAGATTATGGTAGGGTATGAAACCACCTCAAAGTTATCCTTTATGATCTATCTATTCAAGAGTCCGTAGTAAAATAACATGAAGCTATTCTTGCCTATCATAGAGTTCGTACTAGAATAACACCTCAATACACAAATCAACCAAAACCCTAATGTCACCTAGATACTCCATTGTCACCTCAAGTATCCGTGGGTATGATTATACGATATGCATCACACAATCTCAGATTCATCTATTCAACCAACACATAGAACCTCAAAGAGTTCCCCAAAGTTTCTACCGGAGAGTGAAGATGAAAACGTGTGCCAACCCCTATGCATAGATTCCAAGGTCACGGAACCCGCAAGTTGATCACCAAAACATACATCAAGTGGTCTCAAATCCTTAAAGAGTCAATCCGATGAGATAACTTCAAAGGGAAAACTCAATCCATTACAAGAGAGTAGAGGGGGAGAAACATCATAAGGTCCAACTATAATAGCAAAGCTCGCGATATAACAAGATCATATCACCTCAAGAACACGAGAGAGAGAGAGAGAGAGAGAGAGAGAGAGAGAGATCAAACACATAGCTACTGGTACATACCCTCAGCCCCGAGGGATACCTACTCCCTCCTCATCATGGAGAGCACCGGGATGATGAAGATGGCCACCGGAGAGGGATTCCCTCTCCGGCAGGGTGCCGGAATGGGTCTAGATTGGTTTCAGTGGCTACAGAGGCTTCTGGCAGCGGAACTCCCGATCTATTGTGCTCCCCAAAAAATTTAGGGTATATGGGTATATATGGGAGGAAGAAGTACGTCGGTGGACTTACGGGATGTCCACGAGGCAGGGGGCATGCCCCCCACCCTCGTTGGCAGCCCGAGACACTCCTGGTTCAACTTCGATACTCCGTGGGCTTCTTCTGGTCCAAAAATAAGTTCCGTGAAGTTTCAGGTCAATTGGACTCCGTTTGATTTTCCTTTTCTGCGATACTCTAAAACAAGGAAAAAAAACAGAAACTGGCACTAGGCTCTAGGTTAATAGGTTAGTCCCAAAAATAATATAAAAGTGTATAATAAAGCCCATAAACATCCAAAACAGATAACATAATAGCATGGAACGATCAAAAATTATAGATACGTTGGAGACGTATCAGCATCCCCAAGCTTAATTCCTGCTCATCCTCAAGTAGGTAAATGATAAAAATAGAATTTTTGATGTGGAATGCTACCTAACATATTTCTCTAAGTAATTCTTCTTTATTGTGGCAAGAATATTCAGATCCATAAGATTCAAGACAAAAGTTTAATATTGACATAAAAATAATAATACTTCAAGCATACTAACCAAGTAATCATATCTTCTCAAAATAACATGACCAAAGAAAGCTATCCCTACAAAATCATATAGTCTTTATGCTCTATCTTCACCACACAAAATATTTAAATCATGCACAACCCCAATGACAAGCCAAGCAATTGTTTCATACTTTTGATGTTCTCAAACTTTTTCAATCTTCACGCAATACATGAGCGTGAGCCATGGACATAGCACTATATGTGGAATAGAATGGTGGTTGTGGAGAAGACAAAAAGGAGAAGATAGTCTCACATCAACTAGGCGTATCAACGGGCTATGAAGATGCTCATCAATAGATATCAATGTGAGTGAGTAGGGATTTCCATGCAATGGATGCACTAGAGCTATAAGTGTATGAAAGCTCAAAAAGAAACTAAGTGGGTGTGCATCCAACTTGCTTGCTCATGAAGACCTAGGGCACTTGAGGAGTCCCATTGTTGGAATATACAAGCCAAGTTCTATAATGAAAATTTCCCACTAGTATATGAAAGTGACAAAACAAGAGATTCTCTATCATGAAGATCATGGTGCTACTTTGAAGCACAAGTGTGGTAAAAGGATAGTAGCATTGTCCCCCTTTTTTTATTTGGCCTTTCCTTTTTTTGGCCTTTCTTTTTTTTCTTTTTTTTGGCCTTCCCTTTTTTTGGGACAATGCTCTATTAATGATGATCATCACACTTCTATTTATTTACAACTCGATGATTACAACTCGATACTAAAACAAAGTATGACTCTATATGAATGCCTCCGGCGGTGTGCCGGGATGTGCAATGACTCATGAGTGACATGTATGAAAGAATTATGAACGGTGTCTTTGCCACAAATACGATGTCAACTACATGATCATGCAAAGCAATATGACAATGATGGAGCGTGTCATAATAAATGGAACGATGGTAAGTTGCATGGCAATATATCTCGGAATGTCTATGGAAATGCCATGATAGGAACATATGGTGGATGTTTTGATGAAAGTATATGGTGGGTTTATGATACCGGTGAAAGGTGCGCAGTATTAGAGAGGCTAGCAATGGTGGAAGGGTGAGAGTGCGTATAATCCATGGACTCAACATTAGTCATAAAGAACTCACATACTTATTGCAACAATCTACTAGTTATCGAAGCATAGTACTATGCGCATGCTCCTAGGGGGATAGATTGGTAGGAAAAGACCATCGCTCGTCCCCGACCACCACTCATAAGGAGGACAATCAATAAATACATCATGCTCCGACTTCTTAACATAACGGTTCACCATACGTGCATGCTACGGGAATCACAAACTTCAACACAAGCATTTCTCAAATTCACAACTACTCAACTAGCACGACTCAAATATCACCATCTCCATATCTCAAAACAATTATCAAGTATCAAACTTCTCTTAGTATTCAATGCACTCTATATGAAAATTTTATTATATCCCTCTTGGATACCCATCATATTAGGACTAAATTCAAAACCAAAGAAAATTACCATGTTGTTTAGAGACTCTCAAAATGATATAAGTGAATCATGGGAGTTCATCTATTTCTTCAAAATAAAACCACCGCCGTGCTCTAAAAAGATATAAGTGAAGCACTAGAGCAACAACAAACTACTCCGAAAGATATAAGTGAAGATCAATGAGAAGTCGAATAATTATGCAACTATATGAAGACTCTCTAACATTAAAGAATTTCAGATCTTGGTATTTTATTCAAACAGCAAGCAAATCCTAACAAAATAAATTGACGCTCCAAGCAAAACATATATCATGTGGTAAATAAAAATATAGCTCCAAGTAAAGTTACCGATGGAGACAAAAGAGGGGATGCCTTCCGGGGCATACCCAAGCTTAGGCTTTTGGTTGTCCTTGAATGTTACCTTGGGGTGCCTTGGGAATCCCCAAGCTTAGGCTCTTGCCACTCCTTATTCCGTAGTCCATCAAATCTTTACCCAAAACTTGAAAACTTCACAACACAAAACTTAACAGAAAACTCATAAGCTCCGTTAGCGAAAGAAAACAAAACACCACTTCAAGATACTGTAATGAACTCATTCTTTATTTATATTGGTGTTAAACCTACTGTATTCCAACTTCTCTGTGGTTTATAAACTCTTTTACTAGCCATAGATTCATTAAAATAAGCAAACAACACACGAAAAAACAGAATCTGTCAAAAACAGAACGGTCTGTAGTAATCTGTAACTAACGCAAACTTCTGGAACCCCAAAAATTCTAAAATAAATTCCTGGACGTGAAGAATTTATCTATTAATCATCTGCAAAAATAATTAACTAAATATCACTCTCCAAATAAAATGGCAGCAATTCTCGTGAGCGCTAAAGTTTCTGTTTTTTTACAGCAAGATCAACAAGACTTTCCCCAAGTCTTCCCAACGGTTCTACTTGGCACAAACACTAGTTAAAACATAAAAACTCAATCATACCAGAGGCTTGATAAATTATTTATTTCTAAACAGGAGCAAAAAGTAAAGAACAAGAATAAGGTTGGGTTGCCTCCCAACAAGCGCTATCGTTTAACGCCCCTAGCTAGGCGTGATGATTTCAATGATGCTCACATAAAGGATAAGAATTGAAACATAAAGAGAGCATCATGAAGAGTATGACTAGAACATTTAAGTCTAACCCACTTCCTATGCATAGGGATTTTGTGAGCAAACAACTTCTGGGAACAATAATCAACTAGCATAGGAAGGCAAAACAAGCATAACTTCAAAACTTTAAGCACATAGAGAGGAAACTTGATATTATTGCAATTCCTACAAGCATATATTCCTCCCTCATAATAATTTTCAGTAGCATCATGAATGAATTCAACAATATGACCAGCACCTAAAGCATTCTTTTCATGATCTACAAGCATAGAAATTTTATTACTCTCCACACAAGCAAAATTCTTCTCATGAATAATAGTGGGAGCAAACTCAAAAAAATAATTATCATGTGAGGCATAATCCAATTGAAAACTAAAATCACGATGACAAGTTTCATGGATATCATTATTCATTATAGCATACAACTCATCACAATAATCATCATAGATAGCAACTTTGTTCTCATAATCAATTGGAACCTCTTCCGAAATAGTGGATTCATCACTAAATAAAGTCATGACCTCTCCAAATCCACTTTCATAATTATAATCATCATAAATAGGAGGCATGATATCATCATAATAAATTTGCTCATCAAAACTTGGGGGACAAAAAATACCATATTCATCAAACATAGCATCCCCAAGCTTGTGGCTTTGCATATCATTAGCATCATGGATATTCAAGGAATTCATACTAACAACATTGCAATCATGCTCATCATTCAAAGATTTAGTGCCAAACATTTTAATGCATTCTTATTCTAACACTTTGGCACAATTTTCCTTTCCATCATACTCACGAAAGATATTAAAAAGATGATGCGTATGAGGCAAACTCAATTCCATATTTTTTTAGTTTTCTTTTATAAACTAAACTAGTGCTAAAACAAGAAACAAAAAGATTCGATTGCAAGATCTAAAGATATACCTTCAAGCGCTAACCTCCCCGGCAACGGCGCCAGAAAAGAGCTTGATTTCTACTACACAACCTTCTTCTTGTAGACGTTGTTGGGCCTCCAAGTGTAGAGGTTTGTAGGACAGTAGCAAATTTCCCTCAAGTGGATAACCTAAGGTTTATCAATCCGTAGGAGGAGTAGGATGAAGATGGTCTCTCTCAAGCAACCCTGCAACCAAATAACAAAGAGTCTCTTGTGTCCCCAACACACCCAATACAATGGTAAATTGTATAGGTGCACTAGTTCGGCGAAGAGATGGTCATACAAGTGGTATATGGATGGTAGATAAAGGTTTTTGTAATCTGAAAATATAAAAACAGCAAGGTAAGTAATGATAAAAGTGAGCACAAACGGTATTGCAATGTGTTGAAACAAGGCCTAGGGTTCATACTTTCACTAGTGCAAGTTCTCTCAACAATAATAACATAATTGGATCATATAACTATCCCTCAACATGCAACAAAGAGTCACTCCAAAGTCACTAATAGTGGTGAACAAACGAAGAGATTATGGTAGGGTACGAAACCACCTCAAAGTTATCCTTTCTGATCTATCTATTCAAGAGTCTGTAGTAAAATAACATGAATCTATTCTTTCCGTCCAATCTATCATAGAGTTCGTACTAGAATAACACCTTAAGACACAAATCAACCAAAACCCTAATGTCACCTAGATACTCCATTGTCACCTCAAGTATCCATGGGTATGATTATACGATATGCATCACACAATCTCGGATTCATCTATTCAACCAACCCATAGAACCTCAAAGAGTGCCCCAAAGTTTCTACCAGAGAGTCAAGACGAAAATGTGTGCCAACCCCTATGCATAGATTCCCAAGGTCATGGAACCCGCAAGTTGATCACCAAAACATACATCAAGTGGTCTCAAATCCTTAAAGACTCAATCCGATAAGATAACTTCAAAGGGAAAACTCAATCCATTACAAGAGAGTAGAGGGGGAGAAACATCATAAGATCCAACTATAATAGCAAAGCTCGCGATACATCAAGATCGTATCACCTCAAGAACACAAGAGAGAGAGACAGAGAGAGATCGAACACATAGCTACTGGTACATACCCTCAGCCCCGAGGGAGAACTACTCCCTCCTCGTCATGGAGAGCACCGGCATGATGAAGATGGCCACCGGAGAGGGATTCCCCCTCTGGCAGGGTGCCGGAACGGTTCTAGATTGGTTTTCGGTGGCTACGGAGGCTTCTGGCAGCGGAACTCCCGATCTATTGTGCTCCCCAAAGTTTTTAGGGTATATGGGTATATATGGGAGGAAGAAGTACGTCGGTGGACCTCCGGGATGTCCACGAGGCAGGGGGCGCGCCCAGGGGGTGGGCGCGCCCCCACCCTCGTGGGCAGCCCAGGACTCTCCTGGTCCAACTCCGATACTCCGTGGGCTTCTTCTGGTCCAAAAATAAGTTCCGTGAAATTTCAGGTCAATTGGACTCCATTTGATTTTCCTTTTCTGTGATACTCTAAAACAAGGAAAAAAACAGAAACTAGCACTGGGCTATAGGTTAATAGGTTAGTCCCAAAAATAATATAAAAGGTATAATAAAGCCCATAAACATCCAAAACAAATAATATAATAGCATGGAACAATCAAAAATTATAGATACGTTGGAGACGTATCAGGTACCAAAGTAATCCCGGCATGGAACACTGGACAACGGTCAAGAATATCCTGAAGTACCTGAAAAGGACTAAGGATATGTTTCTTGTTTATGGAGGTGACGAAGAGCTCATTGTAAAGGGTTACGTCGATGCTAGTTTCGACACAGATCTGGATGACTCCAAGTCACAAACCGGATACGTGTATATTTTGAATGGTGGGGCAGTCAGCTGGTGCAGTTGCAAGCAAAGCATCGTGGCGGGATCTACATGTGAAGCGGAGTACATGGCAGCCTCGGAGGCAGAACATGAAGCAATCTGGATGAAGGAGTTCATTACCGACCTAGGAGTTATTCCCAATGCGTCGGGCCAGATGACTCTCTTCTGTGACAACACTGGAGCTATTGCCCTTGCCAAGGAGCCCGGGTTTCACAAGAAGACCAGGCATATCAAGCGTCGCTTCAACTCCATTCGTGAAAATGTTCAAGATGGAGACATAGATATTTGTAAAGTGCATACGGACCTGAATGTCGCAGATCCGTTGACTAAACCTCTTCCACGAGCAAAACATGATCAACACCAAAACTCTATGGGTGTTTGATTCATCACAATGTAACTAGGTTATTGACTCTAGTGCAAGTGGGAGACTATTGGAAATATGCCCTAGAGGCAATAATAAAATGGTTATTATTGTATTTCCTTGTTCATGATAATTGTCATTGTTCATGCTATAATTGTGTTATCCGGAAATCATAATACATGTGTGAATACATAGACCACGACATGTCCCTAGTGAGCCTCTAGTTGACTAGCTCATTGATCAATAGATGGTTATGGTTTCCTAACCATGGACATTGGATGTCATTGATAATGGTATCACATCATTAGGAGAATGATGTGATGGACAAGACCCAATCCTAAGCATAGCACAAGATCGTGTAGTTCGTCTGCTAAAGCTTTTCTAATGTCAAGTATCCTTTTCCTTAGACCATGAGATTTTTCAACTCCCGGATATCGTAGGAGTACTTTGGGTGTGCCAAACGTCACAACGTAACTGGGTGGCTATAAAGGTACACTGTGGGTATCCCCGAAAGTATCTGTTGGGTTGGCATGAATCAAGACTGGGATTTGTCACTCTGTATGACGAAGAGGTATCTGTGGGCCCACTCGGTAGGACATCATCATAATGAGCTCAGTGTGATCAAGGAGTTGATCACAGGATGATGTGTTACGGAACGAGTAAAGAGACTTGCCATAACGAGATTGAACAAGGTATTGGTATACCGACGATCGAATCTCGGGCAAGTGCTATACTGGTAGACAAAGGGAATCGTATACAGGATTGATTGAATCCTTGATATCATGGTTCATCGGATGAGATCATCATGGAGCATGTGGGAGCCAACATGGGTATCCAGATCCCGCTGTTGGATATTGGCCGGAGAGAAGTCTCGGTCTACACACTTAAGGTTCGATGACGCTAGGGTTATAGGGAATAGATGTACGTGGTTACCGAATGTTGTTCAGAGTCCCGGATGAGATCCCGAACGTCACGAGGAGTTTCGGAATGGTCCGGAGGTAAAGATTTATATATGGGAAGTCCAGTTTCAGTCACCAAAAAGGTTTCGGAGTTTATCGGTATTGTACCGGGACCACCGAAGGGGTTCCTGGGGTCCACCGGGAGGATCCACCTACCCCGAAGGACCTAATGGGCTGTAGTTAGGTTGGAACCAGCCCCTTAGTGGGCTGGTGCGCCCCCACCCCCAAGGGCCCAAGGCGCCTAGGGTTGGAATCCCTAGGGGGCCGCTGCCCCCCCC
>NC_041388.1:28243683-28285770 GCF_002162155.2 Triticum dicoccoides
CCCCCCCCTCTAGATGGATCTAGGGGTCGGCCTCCTCTCCCCTTCCCCCTATAAATAATGGGGGGTGGGAGGGCAACCATACCCCTTCTCCTGGCGCAGCCCTACCCCTCTCCCTCCTCGTCTCTCGCAGTGCTTGCCGAAGCCCTGCTGGAGTGCCACGCTCCTTCACCACCACCACGCTGTCGTGCTGCTGCTGGATGGAGTCTTCCCCAACCTCTCCCTCTCTCCTTGCTGGATCAAGGCGCGGGAGACTTCACCAGGCTGCACATGTGTTGAACGCGGAGGCACCGTTGTTCGATGCTTAGATCGGAATCAGCCGCGATCTGAATCGCTTCGTGTACGACTCCACCGACCGCGTTCTTGCAACGCTTCCGCATCGCGATCTTCAAAGGTATGAAGATGCACTCCCCTCTCGTTGCTAGTAAAATCCATAGATTGATCTTGGTGATGTGTAGAAAAATTTTAATTTCTGCAACGATCCCCGACACAAGTGGCCCAGGAGGCCACTAGAGCGGGCGAAACGGGCGCGGGCGGGGCAAAGGCCCAGGGCGAGGCCAGCCAGGCCCGCGACGAGGCCGGCTATGTGGGCGTGCCGGGGCGCCGACGAGTAGGCGCAGCAGGGCAGCAAGAGTGGCGAGCAAACGGGGGGCGACCGCGGGCGGGCCAGTGGCCACGGTGGGGCAACAGCAGGGGCGGGGGCGACGCGGGGAGGAGCTGTGGGCAAAGCCGGCGAGGGACAGAGAGGACGGCGCCGGCTGCAGCAATCGGCATCGACAAGGAGAAGCAGCAGCAGTTTGTAGCGGGCGCGGTGTGGGCACGTGGAGGGCGCGGTGGGCGCACGCGAGCGTGGCTGGAGGCGGGACGCCGGTGGCACCGGGCGAGCGAGTGCGGGGGAATCGGAGACGGCCGCCGGCGGCAGCGTCGCAGGTGGGGCATGCACCGGGGCGTGGTGGGAGGTTCGGCGGTAGCGCGCAACGGCAGACTACACAAGCAGCAGAAGCTTCAGGTGGCAGCAGCACGGGCGGAAGGCAGTAGGCGACGGGGCAGCAGAGGCGAATGATGCGCCGGCTCACAGAGGCGGGCGCCTGTGTGGCGCGAGGCCAGGACGCGGGAGCGGTGATGAGCAGCGGCGCAAGAGCAGCGAGCAACAGCAATGGAAGAGCAGCAGTACGGGGCACGGGGCTGGCGCGACCGGCCGGTGCAGTTAGCGAGCGAGAGGGGCGGCAAGCAAGTCGGCGAGGCCCAGGGGCGGAGCGCGGCTGGCCGACGGAGCTGTAGGCGATGGAGGGGAGGCGTCTGAGGCGTAGCCGGCGGCAGCGGCACTGCAGCGTGAAGTAGGGGCGCGTACGCGTACACTGAGCTTCGGCCATG
Source organism: Triticum dicoccoides (assembly GCF_002162155.2). Classification (NCBI taxonomy): domain Eukaryota; kingdom Viridiplantae; phylum Streptophyta; class Magnoliopsida; order Poales; family Poaceae; genus Triticum; species Triticum dicoccoides. The sequence continues at coordinate 28,245,055 of NC_041388.1, forward strand.
GCGGCCGCCGACTCGTACAGGTGACTACGGCGACGGATCGAGGCGGGAACAAGGAGGATTTGGAGGAGGAGCTCACGAGGAATCTGTAGGGGAGGGCAGTGCTACCTCTTGAGCACTACGTTGGTTTTCCCCGAAGAGGAATGGATGATGCAGCAAAGTAGCGTAAGTATTTCCCTCAGTTTTTGAGAACCAAGGTATCAATCCAGTAGGAGGCTACGCGTGAGTCCCTCGTACCTGCACAAAACAAATAAATCCTCGCAACCAACGCAAATAGGGGTTGTCAATCCCTATAGGTCCACTTACGAGAGTGAGATCTGATAGATATGATAAAGATAATATTTTTGGTATTTTTGTGATAAAGATGCAAAGTAAAATAAAGGCAAAGTAAATAGCAAAGGAAATAACTAAGTAGTGGGAGATCAATATGATAAAGATAGAGCTGGGGGCCATAGGTTTCACTAGTGGCTTCTCTCGAGAGCATAAGTATTCTACGGTGGGTGAACAAATTACTGTTGAGCAATTGACAGAATTGAGCATAATTATGAGAATATCTAGGCATGATCATGTATATAGGCATCACGTCCGAGACAAGTAGACCGACTCCTGCCTGCATCTACTACTATTACTCCACTCATCGACCGCTATCCAGCATGCATCTAGAGTATTAAGTTAAAAACAGAGTAACGCCTTAAGCAAGATGACATGATGTAGAGGGGTAGACTCATGCAATATGAAGAAAACCCCATCTTGTTATCCTCGATGGCAACAATACAATATGTGCCTTGCTGCCCCTACTGTCACTGGGAAAGGACACCGCAAGATTGAACCAAAGCTAAGCACTTCTCCCATTGCAAGAAAGATCAATCTAGTAGGCCAAACCAAACTGATAATTCGAAGAGACTTGCAAAGATAACCAATCATACATAAAAGAATTCAGATAAGATTCAAATATTATTCATAGATAGACTTGATCATAAACCCACAGTTCATCGGTCTCAACAAACACACCGCAAAAAGAAGGTTACATCGAATAGATCTCCATAAGAGAGGGGGAGAACATTGTATTGAGATCCAAAAAGAGAGAAGAAGCCATCTAGCTACTAAGTATGGACCCGTAGGTCTGAGGTAAACTACTCACACTTCATCGAAGAGGCTATGGTGTTGATGTAGAAGCCCTCCGTGATCGATGCCCCCTCCGGCGGAGCTCCGGAACAGGCCCCAAGATGGGATCTCGTGGATACAGAAAGTTACGGCGGTGGAATTAGGGTTTTGGATCCGTATCTGATTGTTTGGGGGTACGTGGATATATATAGGAGGAAGGAGTACGTCGGTGGAGCAACAAGGGGCCCACGAGGGTGGAGGGCGCGCCTAGGGTAGGCAGGCGCGCCCCCTACCTCGTGGCCTCCTCTCTTGTGCCTTGAAGTAGGGTCCAAGTCTCCTGGGTTTTATTCGTTGAGAAAATCACGTTCCCGAAGGTTTCATTCCGTTTGGACTCCGTTTGATATTCCTTTTCTTCGAAACCCTAAAACAGGCAAAAAACGGCAATTCTGGGCTGGGCCTCCGGTTAATAGGTTAGTCCCAAAAATAATATAAAAGTGGATAATAAATCCCAATAATGTCCAAAACAGTAGATAATATAGCATGGAGCAATCAAAAATTATAGATACGTTGGAGACGTATCAAGCATCCCCAAGCTTAACTCATGCTCGTCCTCGAGTAGGTAAATGATAAAAACAGAATTTTTGATGCGGAGTGCTACTTGGCATAATTTCAATGTAATTCTTCTTAATTGTGGTATGAATATTCAGATTAGAAAGATTCAAGACAAAAGTTCATATTGACATAGAAATAATAATACTTCAAGCATACTAACAAAGCAATTATGTCTTCTCAAAATAACATGGCCAAAGAAAGTTCATCCCTACAAAATCATATAGTTTAGTCATGTTTCATTTTCGTTACACAAGAATGCTCTCATCATGCACAACCCCGATGACAAGCCAAGCAATTGTTTCATACTTTAGTAATCTCAAACCTATAAACTTTCACGCAATATATGAGCGCGAGCCATGGACATAGCACTATGGTTGGAATAGAATATAATGAGGGGGGTTATGTGGAGAAGACAAAAAAGGAGAAAGTCTCACATCAACGAGGCTAATCAATGGGCTATGGAGATGCCCACTGATTGATGTTAATGCAAGGAGTAGGGATTGCCATGCAACGGATGCACTAGAGCTATAAATGTATGAAAGCTCAACAAAAGAAACTAGTGGGTGTGCATCCAACTTGCTTGCTCACGAAGACCTAGGGCACTTGAGGAGGCCCATTGTTGGAATATACAGGCCAAGTTCTATAATGAAAAATTCCCACTAGTATATGAAAGTGACAAAACAAGAGACTCTCTAACATGAAGATTAAGGTGCTACTTTGAAGCACAAGTGTGGCAAAGGATAATAACATTGTCCCTTCTCTCTTTTTCTCTCATTGTTTGTTTTTGGGCCTTCTCTTTTTTATGGCCTTTTCTTTTTTTATTCCTCACTTGGGACAATGTTCTAGAAAATGATGATCATCACACTTCTATTTATTTACAACTCGATACTAGAACAAAAGATGACTCTATATGAATGTCTCCGGTGGTGTACCGGGATATGCAATGGACCAAGAGTGACATGTATGAAAGAACTATGAATGGTGGCTTTGGCACAAATACTATGTCAACTACATGATCATGCTAAGCAATATGACAATAATGAATGTGTCATGATGAACGGAATGATGGAAAGTTGCATGGCAATATATCTCGGAATGGCTATGGAAATGCCATAATAGGTAGGTATGGTGGCTGTTTTGAGGAAGATATAAGGAGGTTTATGTGTGAAATAGCGTATCATATCACGGGGTTTGGATGCACCAGCGAAGTTTGCGCCAACTCTCAATGTGAGAAAGGGCAATGCACGGTACCGAAGAGGCTAGCAAGGATGGAAGGGTGAGAGTGCGTATAATCCATGGACTCAACATTAGTCCTAAAGAACTCACATACTTATTGCAAAAATCTACAAGTCATCAAAAACCTCGATACTATGCGCATTCTCCTAGGGGGATGGATTGGTAGGAAAAGACCATCGCTCATCCCCGACCGCCACTCATAAGGAAGACAATCAAATAACACCTCATGTTTCAAATTTGTTGCATAACGTTTACCATAAGTGCATGCTATGGGACTTGCAAACTTCAACACAAGTATTTCTCAATTTCACAACTACTCAACTAGCACGACTTTGATATTATTACCTCCATATCTCAAAGCAATCATCAAGCATTGAACTTCTCTTAGTATTCAAAACACTCTTAAGAAAATTTTACTAACTTTGAATACCTAGCATATTAGGATTTTAAGCAAATTACCATGCTATTTAAGACTCTCAAAATAATCTAAGTCAAGCATGAGAGATCAATAGTTTCTATAAAACAAATCCACCACCGTGCTCTCAAAGATATAAGTGAAGTACTAGAGAAAAACTATATAACTCAAAAGATATAAGCGAAGCACATAGAGTATTCTAACAAATTCCAAATCATGTATGGCTCTCTCAAAAGGTGTGTACAGCAAGGATGATTGATGTCTACTACACAACCTTCTTCTTGTAGACGTTTTTGGGCCTCCAAGTGCAGAGGTTTGTAGGACAGTAGCAAATTTCCCTCAATTGGATGACCTAAGGTTTATCAATCCATAGGAGGCGTAGGATGAAGATGGTCTCTCTCAAGTAACCCTGCAACCAAATAACAAAGAGTCTCTTGTGTCCCCAACACACCCAATACAACGGTAAATTGTATAGGTGCACTAGTTCAGCGAAGAGATGGTGATACAAGTGGTATATGGATGATAGATAAAGGTTTTTGTAATCTGAAAATATAAAAACAGCAAGGTAACTAATGATAAAAGTGAGCGTAAACGGTATTGCAATGCGTTGAAACAAGGCCTAGGGTTCATACTTTCGCTAGTGCAAGTTCCCTCAACAATAATAACATAATTGGATCACATAACTATCCCTCAACATGCAACAAAGCATCACTCCAAAGTCACTAATAGCGAAGAACAAACGAAGAGATTATGGTAGGGTACGAAACCACCTCAAAGTTATTCTTTCCAATCAATCCATTGGGCTATTCCTATAAGTGTCACAAACAGCCCTAGAGTTCATACTAGAATAACACCTTAAGCCACTTAAGACACAAATCAACCAAAACTCTAATGTCACCTAGATACTCCAATGTCACCTCAAGTATCCGTGGGCATGATTATACGATATGCATCACACAATCTCAGACTCATCTATTCAACCAACACATAGGACCTCAAAGAGTGCCCCAAAGTTTCTACCAGAGAATCACGAAAAAAACGTGTGCCAACCCCTATGCATAGGTGCATGGGCGGAACCCACAAGTTGATCACCAAAACATACATCAAGTGTATCACATGGTATCCCATTGTCACCACAGATACGCACGGCAAGACATACATCAAGTGTTCTCAAATCTTTAAAGACTCAATCCGATAAGATAACCTCAAAGGGAAAACTCAATCCATTAGAAGAGAGTAGAGGGGGAGAAACATCATAAGATCCAACTATAATAGCAAAGCTCGCGATACATCAAGATCGTATCACCTCAAGAACATGAGAGAGAGAGAGAGAGATCAAACACATAGCTACTGGTACATACCCTCAGCCCCGAGGGAGAACTACTCCCTCCTCGTCATGGAGAGCACCGGGATGATGAAGATGGCCACCGGAGAGGGATTGCCCCCTCCGGCGGGGTGCCAGAACGGGTCTAGATTGGCTTTCGGTGGCTACGGATGCTTCTGGAAGCGGAACTCCCGATCTATTGTGCTCCCGGATGTTTTTAGGGTATATGGAGATATATAGGCGGAAGAAGTACGTCAGGGGAGCCACGAGGGGCCCACGAGGGTGGAGGGCGCGCCCAGGGGGGTGGGCGCGCCCCCCTACCTCGTGGTCTCCTCAAAGCTTCCCTTACGTGGACTCCAAGTCTCCAGGGTTGCTTTCCTTCCAAAAATAAGTTCGTGAAGTTTCAGGTCAATTGGACTCCGTTTGATTTTCCTTTTCTTCAAAACCCTAAAATAGGCAAAAAAACAGAAACTGGCACTGGGCTCTGGGTTAATAGGTTAGTCCCAAAAATAATATAAAAGTGTATAATAAAGCCCATAAACATCCAAAACAGATAATATAATAGCATGATACAATCAAAAATTATAGATACATTGGAGATGTATCAGCATCCCCAAGCTTAATTCCTGCTCGTACTCGAGTAGGTAAATGATAAAAATAGAATTTTTGATGTGGAATGCTACCTAATATATTTCTCTAAGTAATTCTTCTTTATTGTGGCAAGAATATTCAGATCCATAAGATTCAAGACAAAAGTTTAATATTGACATAAAAATAATATAACTTCAAGCATACTAACTAAGCAATCATGTCTTCTCAAAATAACATGGCCAAAGAAAGCTATCCCTAGAAAATCATTTAGTCTGGCCATGCTCCATCTTCACCACACAAAATATTTAAATCATGCACAACCTCGATGACAAGCTAAGCAATTGTTTCATACTTTTGATGTTCTCAAACTTTTTCAATCTTCACGCAATACATGAGTGTGAGCCATGGATATAGCACTATAGGTGGAATAGAATGGTGGTTGCGGAGAAGACAAAAAAGAGAAGATAGTCTCACATCAACTAGGCATATCAACGGGCTATGGAGATGCCCATCAATAGATATCAATGTGAGTGATTAGGGATTGCCATGCAATGGATGCACTAGAGCTATAAGTGTATGAAAGCTCAACAAAAGAAACTAAGTGGGTGTGCATCCAACTCGCTTGCTCATGAAGACCTAGGGAATTTTGAGGAAGCCCATCATTGTAACATACAAGCCAAGTTCTATAATGAAAGATTCCCACTAGTATATGAAAGTGACAACATAGGAGACTCTCTATCATGAAGATCATGGTGCTACTTTCAAGCACAAGTGTGGTAAAAGGATAGTAGCATTGTTCCTTCTCTCTTTTTCTCTCATTTTTTTATTTTTATTATTTTTATTTTTTTATTTGGGCCTTTTTTATGGCCTCTTTTTTTCTATTTTTCGTCTAGAGTCTCATCCCGACTTATGGCGGAATCATAGTCTCCATCATCCTTTCCTCACTGGGACAATGCTCTAATAATGATGATCATCACACTTCTATTTTCTTACAACTCAAGAATTACAACTCGATACTTAGGACAAGATATGACTCTATATGAATGCCTCCGGCGGTGTACCGGGATGTGCAATGACTCATAAGTGACATGTATGAAAGAATTATGAATGGTGGATTTGCCACAAATACGATGTCAACTACATGATCATGCTAAGCAATATGACAATGATGAAGCGTGTCATAATAAACGGAACGGTGGAATGTTGCATGGAAATATATCTCGGAATGGCTATGGAAATGCCATAATAGGTAGGTATGGTGGCTGTTTTGAGGAAGGTATATGGTGGGTTTATGATACCGGCAAAAGGTGCGCGGTATTAGAGAGGCTAGCAATGGTGGAAGGGTGAGAGTGCGTATAATCCATGGACTCAACATTAGTCATTAAAGAACTCACATACTTATTGCAAAAATCCATTAGTTATCAAAAAAAAGTACTACGCGCATGCTCCTAGGGGGATAGATTGGTAGGAAAAGACCATCGCTCGTCCCCAACCGCCACTCATAAGGAAGACAATCAATAAATAAATCATGCATCGACTTCATCACATAACGGTTCACCATACGTGCATGCTACGGGAATCACAAACTTCAACACAAGTATCTCTCAAATTCACAACTACTCAACTAGCATGACTCTAATATCACCATCTCCATATCTCAAAACAATTATCAAGTATCAAACTTCTCTTAGTATTCAATGCACTTATATGAAAGTTTTTATTATATCCCTCTTGGATGCCCATCATATTAGGACTAAATTCATAACCAAAGAAAATTACCATGCTGTTTAGAGACTCTCGAAATAACATAAGTGAAGCATGAGAGTTCATATATTTCTATAAAATAAAACCACCAGCGTGCTCTAAAAAGATATAAGTGAAGCACTAGAGCAACAACAAACTACTCCGAAAGATATAAGTGAAGATTAATGAGTAGTCGAATAATTATGCAACTATATGAAGACTATCTAACATTTAAGAATTTCAGATCTTGGCATTTTATTCAAACAGCAAGCAAAACTAAAGAAAATAAAATGACGCTCCAAGCAAAACACATATCATGTGGTGAATAAAAATATAACTCCAAGTAAAGTTACCGATAGACGAAGACGAAAGAGGGGATGCCTTCCGGGGCATCCCCAAGCTTAGGCTCTTGGCTATCCTTGAATATTACCTTGGGGTGCCTTGGGCATCCCCAAGCTTAGGCTCTTTCCACTCCTTATTCCATAGTCCATCGAATCCTTACCCAAAACTTGAAAACTTCACAACACAAAACTTAACAGAAAACTCATAAGCTCCGTTAGTATAAGAAAATAAATCACCACTTCAAGTACTGTAATGAACTAATTCTTTATTTATATTGGTGTTAAACCTACTGTATTCCAACTTCTCTATGGTTTATAAACTATTTTACTAGCCATAGATTCATCAAAATAAGTAAACAACACATGAAAAACAGAATCTGTCAAAAACAGAACAGTCTGTAGTAATCTGGATCAAACGTATACTTATGTAACTCATAAAATTCTCAAATAAATTTATGTACCTGAGGAATTTATCTATTAATCATATGAAAAAATAATTAACTAAATATCACTCTCCAAATAAAAATGGCAGCAATTCTCATGAGCGCTAAAATTTCTGTTTTTTACAGCATGATCACAAAGACTTCCCCCAAGTCTTCCCAAAGGTTCTACTTGGCACAAACACTAATAAAAAGCATAAAACCACATCTTAAACAGAGGCTAGATGAATTATTTATTACTAAACAGGAACAAAAATAAAGTTGGGTTGCCTCCCAACAAGCGTTATCGTTTAATGCCCCTAGCTAGGCATGATGATTTCAATGATGCTCACATAAAAGATAAGAATTGAAACATAAAGAGAGCATCATGAAGAATATGACTAGCACATTTAAGTCTAACCCAATTTCTATGCATAGGGATTTTGTGAGCAAACAACTTGTGGGAACAAGAATCAACTTGCATAGGAAGGTAAAACAAGCATAATTTCAAAATTTTAAGCACATAGAGAGGAAACTTGATATTATTGCAATTCCTACAAGCATATGTTCCTCCCTCATAATAATTTTCAGTAGCATCATGAATCAATTCAACAATATAACTATCACATAAAGCATTCTTTTCATGATCTACAAGCATAGAATTTTTATTACTCTCCACATAAGCAAATTTATTTTAATGAATAATAGTGGGAGCAAACTCAACAAAATAAATATCATGTGATTGAAAATTAAGATCAAGATGACAAGTTTCATGGTTATCATTATTCTTTAAAGCATATGTGTCATCACAATAATCATGATAGATAGGAGGCATGCTTTCATCATAGTAAATTTGCTCATCAAAACTTGGGGGACAAAAAATATCATCTTCATCAAACATAGCTTCCTCAAGCTTGTGGCTTTGCATATCATTAGCATCATGGATATTCAAGGAATTCATACTAACAACATTGCAATCATGCTCATCATTCAAATATTTAGTGTCAAACATTTTAATGCATTCTTCTTCTAGCACTTGAGCACAATTATCGGAATCCTTATTCTCATGATAGATATTAAAAAGATAAAGCGTATGAGGCAAACTTAATTCCATTTTTTGTAGTTTTCTTTTATAAAATAAACTAGTGATAAAACAAGAAACTAAAAGACTCGATTGCAAGATCTAAAGATGTACCTTCAAGCACTCACATCCCCGGCAACGGCGCTAGAAAAGAGCTTGATGTCTACTACACAACCTTCTTCTTGTAGACATTGTTGGGCCTCCAAGTGCAGAGGTTTGTAGGACAGTAGCAAATTTCCCTCAAGTGGATGACCTAAGGTTTATCAATTCGTAGGAGGTGTAGGATGAAGATGGTCCCTCTCAAGCAACCCTGCAACCAAATAACAAAGAGTCTCTTGTGTCCCCAACACACCCAATACAGTGGTAAATTGTATAGGTGCACTAGTTCGGCGAAGAGATGGTGATACAAGTGGTATATGGATGATAGATGAAGGTTTTTGTAATCTGAAAATATAAAAACAGCAAGGCAACTGATGATAAAAGTGAGCGTAAACGGTATTGCAATGCATTGAAACAAGGCCTAGGGTTCATACTTTCGCTAGTGCAAGTTCCCTCAACAATAATAACATAATTGGATCACATAACTATCCCTCAACATGCAACAAAGAGTCACTCCAAAGTCACTAATAGCGGAGATCAAACGAAGAGATTATGGTAGGGTATGAAACCACCTCAAAGTTATTCTTTCCAATCAATCCGTTGGGCTATTCCTATAAGTGTCACAAACAGCCCTAGAGTTCGTACTAGAATAACACCTTAAGACACAAATCAACCAAAACTCTAATGTCACCTAGATACTCCAATGTCACCTCAAGTATCCGTGGGCATGATTATACGATATGCATCACACAATCTCAGATTCATCTATTCAACCAACACATAGGACCTCAAAGAGTGCCCCAAAGTTTCTACCGGAGAGTCACGACGAAAACATGTGCCAACCCCTATGCATAGGTTCATGGGCGGAACCCGCAAGTTTATCACCAAAACATACATCAAGTGAATCACATGGTATCCCATTGTCACCACAGATACGCACGGCAAGACATACATCAAGTGTTCTCAAATCTTTAAAGACTTAATCCGATAAGATAACCTCAAAGGGAAAAATCAATCCATTACAAGAGAGTAGAGGGGGGAGAAACATCATAAGATCCAACTATAATAGCAAAGCTCGCGATACATGAAGATCGTATCACCTCAAGAACGCGAGAGAGAAAGAGAGAGAGAGATCAAACACATAGCTACTGGTACATACCCTCAGCCTCGAGGGAGAACTACTCCCTCCTCGTCATGGAGAGCACCGGGATGATGAAGATGGCCATCGGAGAGGGATTGCCCCCTCCGGCAGGGTGCCGGAACGGATCTAGATTGGCTTTCGGTGGCTACAGAGGCTTCTGGCGGCGGAACTCCCGATCTATTGTGCTCCCGGATGTTTTTAGGGTATATGGAGATATATAGGCGGAAGAAGTACGTCAGGGGAGCCACGAGGGGCCCACGAGGGTGGAGGGCGCGCCCAGGGGGTGGGCGCGCCCCCCTACCTCGTGGCCTCCTCGAAGCTTCCCTTACGTGGACTCCAAGTCTCCCGGGTTGCTTTCCTTCCAAAAATAAGTTCCGTGAAGTTTCAGGTCAATTGGACTCCTTTCGATTTTCCTTTTCTTCGAAACCCAAAAATAGGCAAAAAAAACATAAACTGGCACTGGGCTCTGGGTTAATAGGTTAGTCCCAAAAATAATATAAAAGTGTATAATAAAGCCCATAAACATCCAAAGTAGATAATATAATAGCATGGAACAATCAAAAATTATAGATACGTTGGAGACATATCAATGATTGTGGTAAACTAACAAGCAAAGACTCAAATCATACAAGATGCTCCAAGCAAAACACATATCATGTGGCGAATAAAAATATAACTCCAAGTAAAGTTACCGATAGAAGTAGACGAAAGAGAGGATGCCTTCCGGGGCATCCCCAAGCTTTGGCTTTTAGGTGTCCTTAGATTATCTTGGGGGTGCCATGGGCATACCCAAGCTTAGGCTCTTGCCACTCCGTGTTCCATAATCCATCAAATCTTTACCCAAAACTTGAAAACTTCACAACACAAAACTTAAAGTAGAAAATCTCGTGAGCTCCGTTAGCGAAAGAAAACAAAAGACCACTTCAAGGTACTGTAATGAACTCATTATTTATTTATATTGGTATTATACCTACTGTATTCCAACTTATCTATGGTTTATAAACTATTTTACTAGCCATAGATTCATCAAAATAAGCAAACAACACACGAAAAACAGAATCTGTCAAAAACAGAACAGTATGTCGTAATCTGTATCTAGCGCAAGATCTGGAACCCCAAAAATTCTAAAATAAATTTCTTAACGTGAGGAATTTATCTATTAATCATCTGCAAAAATAATTAACTAAATAGCAGTTTCCAAATAAAAATGTCACCAGTTCTCCTGAGCGCTAAAGTTTCTGTTTTTTACAGCAAGTTCAACAAGACTTTCACCAAGTCTTCCCAACGGTTCTACTTGGCACAAACACTAATTAAACACAAAAAACACAACCAAAACAGAGGCTAGATAAATTATTTATTACTAAACAGGAGCAAAAAGCAAGGAATAGAAATAAAATTGGGTTGCCTCCCAACAAGCGCTATCGTTTAACGCCCTTAGCTAGGCATAACAAGCAAGAATAGATCTAGGTATTGTCATCTTTGGTAGGCAATCCATAAGTGGCTCTAATAACAGATTCATAAAGTAATTTAATTTTCTTTCTAGGAAAGTGTTACATGCCTTTCCTTAATGGAAATTGGAATCTAATATTTCCTTCCTTCATATCAATAATTGCACCAATCGTTCTAAGGAAAGGTCTACCAAGAATAATAGGACATGAAGGATTGCAATCTATGTCAAGAACAATAAAATCTACAGGCACATAATTACTATTTGCAACAATAAGAACATCATTAATTCTTCTCATAGGTTTCTTAATAGTGGAATCCGCAAGGTGCAAGTTTAAAGATCAATCATCAAAATCACGGAAACCTAACAAATCACACATAGTTTTTGGAATCGTGGAAACACTAGCACCCAAATCACATAAAGCATAGCATTCGTGATCTTTAATTTTAATTTTAATAGTTGGTTCCCACTCATCATAAAGTTTTCTAGGGATAGAAACTTCCAATTCAAGTTTTTCTTCATAAGATTGCATCAAGGCATCAACGATATGTTTAGTAAACGCTTTATTTTGACTATAAGCATGATGAGAATTTAGCATGGATTGCAACAAGGAAATACAATCTATCAAAGAGCACTTTTCATAGTTAAATTCCTTGAAATACATAATAGTGGGTTTAGCAACATCTAGGGTTTTAATATCTTCAGTCCCACTTTTATCAAATTTAGCATCAAGATCAATAGATTACGAATTCTTAGAACGCCTTCTAGGTAAAGGTGGATCATATTCAGTCCCATCATTATCAAGATTCATACTGCAAAACAAAGATTTAATAGGGGACACATCAATAACTTTTAGATCTTCATCATTATTTTCATAGGAACTAGAAGAACACGCTTTTATAAAGGCATCTTTCTTAGCACGCATCCTAGCGGTTCTTTCTTTGCACTCATCAATGGAAATTCTCATGGATTTGAGAGACTCATTGATATCATGCTTAGGAGGAATAGATCTAAGTTTTAAAGAATCAACATCAAGAGAAATTCTATCAACGTTCCTAGCCAAATCATCAATCTTAAGCAATTTTTCTTCAATCATAGCATTAAAATTCTTTTGCAAAGTAATAAATTCTTTAATATTATATTCAAAATCAGAGGGCATCTTATTATAATTTCCATAAGAATTGTTGTAGGAATTACCATAATTATTAGAGGGATTACAAGGATAAGGCCTTGGATTGAAATTTCCTCTATACGCGTTGTTACCAAAATTGTTCCTACCAACAAAATTCACATCCATAGATTCATTATTATTCTCAATCAAAGTAGACAAGGGCATATCATTAGGATCAGAAGAAACACTCTTATTAGCAAATAATTTCATAAGTTCATCCATCTTTCCACTCAAAACATTAATTTCTTCTATCGCATGCACCTTTTTATTAGTAGATCTTTCAGTATGCCATTGAGAATAATTAACCATAATATTATATAGGAGTTTAGTAGCTTCTCCTAAAGTGATTTCCATAAAAGTGCCTCCCGCGGCCGAATCTAAAAGATTTCTAGAAGCAAAATTCAATCCGGCATAAAAAATTTGAACAATCATCCACAAATTTAAACCATGAGTATGGCAATTACGTATCATTAATTTCATTCTCTCCCAAGCTTGTGCAACATGTTCATGATCAAGTTGCTTAAAGTTCATAATATCGTTTCTAAGAGAGATGATCTTAGCAGGAGGGAAATACTTAGAGATAAAAGCATCTTTGCACTTGTTCCATGAATCAATACTACTTTTAGGCAAAGACGAAAACCAAGCTTTAGCACGATCTCTAAGCGAAAAAGGAAATAGCTTCAATTTAACAATATCATTATCCACATCTTTCTTCTTTTGCATGTCACACAAATCAACGAAGCTATTTAGATGGGTAGCGGCATCTTCACTAGGAAGGCCGGAAAACGGATCTTTCATGACAAGATTCAGCAAAGCAGTATTAATTTCACAAGATTCAGCATCGGTAAGAGGAGCAATCGAAGTGTTAATAAAATCATTGTTGTTGGTATTGGTGAAGTCACACAATTTAGTATTATCTTGAGCCATTGTGACAAGCAAGCAAACTAACACACAAGCAAACAAAAATCAAGCGGGCAAAAAGAGGCAAATAGAGAAAGAGAGGGAGGATAGAGAGAGAGAGGGAAAATAAAATGGCAAGGGTGAAGTGGGGGAGAGGAAAACGAGAGGCAAATGGCAAATAATGTAATGCGGGAGATAAGGGTATGTGATGGGTACTTGGTATGTTGACTTTTGTGAAGACCTCCCCAGCAACGGCGCTAGAAATTCTTCTTGCTACCTCTTGAGCACTGCGTTGGTTTTCCCCGAAGAGGAAGGGATGATGCAGCAAAGTAGTGTAAGTATTTCCCTTAGTTTTTGAGAACCAAGGTATCAATCCAGTAGGAGGCTACGCGTGAGTCCCTCGTACCTGCACAAAACAAATAAATCCTCGCAACCAACGCAAATAGGGGTTGTCAATCCCTATAGGGCCACTTACGAGAGTGAGATCTGATAGATATGATAAAGATAATATTTTTGGTATTTTGTGATAAAGATGCAAAGTAAAATAAAGGCAAAGGAAATAACTAAGTAGTAGGAGATCAATATGATAAAGATAGACCCGGGGGCCATAGGTTTCACTAGTCGCTTCTCTCGAGAGCATAAGTATTCTATGGTGGGTGAACAAATTACTGTTGGCCAATTGAGCATAATTATGAGAATATCTAGGCATGACCATGTATATAGGCATCACGTCTGAGACAAGTAGACCGACTCCTGCCTGCATCTACTACTATTACTCCACTCATCGACCGCTATCCAGCATGCATCTAGAGTATTAAGTTAAAAACAAAGTAATGCCTTAAGCAAGATGACATGATGTAGAGGGATAAACTGATGCAATATGAAGAAAACCCCATCTTGTTATCCTCGATGGAAACAATACAATACGTGCCTTGCTGCCCCTACTGTCACTGGGAAAGGACACCGCAAGATTGAACCCAAAGCTAAGCACTTCTCCCATTGCAAGAAAGATCAATCTAGTAGGCCAAACCAAACTGATAATTCGAAGAGACTTGCAAAGATAACCAATCATACATAAAAGAATTCAGAGAAGATTCAAATATTATTCATGGATAGACTTGATCATAAACCCACAATTCATCGGTCTCAACAAACACACCGCAAAAAGAAGGTTACATCGAATAGATCTCCACAAGAGAGGGGGAACATTGTATTGAGATCCAAAAAGAGAGAAGAAGCCATCTAGCTACTAACTATGGACCCGTAGGTCTGAGGTAAACTACTCACACTTCATCGGAGAGGCTATGGTGTTGATGTAGAAGCCCTCCGTGATCGATGCCCCCTCCGGCAGAGCTCCGGAATAGGCTCCAAGATGGGATCTCGTGGATAAAGAAAGTTACGGCAGTGGAATTAGGGTTTTGGCTCCGTATCTGATTGTTTGGGGGTACGTGGATATATATAGGAGGAAGGAGTACGTCGGTGGAGCAACAGGGGGCCGACAAGGGTGGAGGGCGCGCCTAGGGTAGGCAGGCGCGCCCCCCTACCTCGTGGCCTCCTCTCTTGTGCCTTGACGTAGGGTCCAAGTCTCCTGGGTTTTATTCGTTGAGAAAATCACGTTCCCGAAGGTTTCATTCCGTTTGGACTCCGTTTGATATTCCTTTTCTTCGAATCCCTAAAACAGGCAAAAAACAGTAATTCTGGGTTGGGCCTCCGGTTAACAGGTTAGTCCCAAAAATAATATAAAGGTGGATGATAAAGCCCAATAATGTCCAAAACAGTAGATAATATAGCATGGAGCAATCAAAAATTATGGATACGTTGGAGACGTATCAGGCAGCGGGCTCGGGGGAGGCTCGTAGGCGGCGGATCGAGCGGAGAGGCGGCAACGACCGTGGCGGAGAAGACGGTTGGTGGCAATGGTTCGAGGGCGTCCCAGCTTTATTTGGTCACCGGGACGGACGAAGCTGGTCGCGGCGGGACTTCTGGACATACTCCCACACGCCAGAGATGCTGGTGGCCGCGACAACAACGGCGAGGCAAGGGTCACCGCGGGATCTTGGAGCTCTAAAACAAGAGCCAGAGAAGCGGGGAGGTGATAGGGATCGAGGGAAAAAGGGAGAGATGGGAGTTAGGGTTTCGGCGGACAAATATATAGGTCCAGGGGGCGACGTGGAGGGCTCCACGGCCATGGCGCCCTGGATGTGCTCCACGCACCACTCTGCCTCCTGTAGCGAGGTGGGAGGAGACCCAGGTCGGGCTGGGTTGCACTGTAAATGGCTTAGAGCCCATCTGTACAATAGGTGTAGCTCATTTCTTTTATGACCATATGTTTTTTTCTCTAGCCTCTGTTTTGTACTTAATTCATTTAGCAAATGAGTTTTGTAAAATGTGGGGATGGACACATATTTAGTATTGCAATGTTAGGTGCTACCACCAAAAACTTAGGAGGAAGTTTGACTTAGCTTGAATTTTTCGTAAATGGAGAAGTATTCAAAAATGTTATTTTGGCACGGTTTTAAATGTTTGAGGGCATTTAATAAGGAAAAACTTTGTTTTTGCCACTCTAGCTTTTGCCAATTTTGCTTATGCCACTCTAGAATTTGACTTCCCACGTTTGCCACTCTTAGCTTTTGACAATACATCACTTTCGCCATTCCGTGGCAAAAGCAAAATTTTCAGAGTGGCAATTGTGATACATTATCAAAAGCTAAGAGTGGAAAAAGTGAAATGAAAAATATCATTTTTGCCATGGAATGGCAAAAGTGATGTATTGTCTAAAGCAAAGAGTGGCAAAAGTGAGATGTCAAATTCTAGAGTGGCATAAGCAAAATTGGCAAAAGCAAGAGTGGCAAAAACAAAGTTTTCCCATTTAATAACCTTTTGAAATATTATTTTCAACATGACAAATATCCAGGGATTATCTACCACACTTTGAACATTTTATTTTTAATGTTTGAGAAATTTGAATTTGAACTTGAACGGGATTGAACCATCGCGGATTTAACAACAATAATCATGGTGACGTGGCATCATGAGCAGAGGTTACTGTAGCTTAATTATCCGGGTGTCACAAACGGCATCTCCGGAGCACCTCCTTGCGGGGGGATGGAGCGAGAGGTTGAAGAAGGTGGCTTCTTTGAAGCCGGAACCTTCCTCCGCTTTACGCCCGCGACCTTGCTGACCTTCTCCGCCGCCGGCCAGGATCGCGCTGCCGCGCGCCCGGAGCATGGGCCATCATGGCGGGGGCGGCCGGATTCTCGCCCTGCACGACCATGTTGCCCAGCCGCTTGTGCGCAGGCGCGGCGTGGGCTTGGGCGATGGCGGCGGGGCCAACATGGCTGGCAGCGAGATCCGCCCGAGGACGAGGGACAGTATGGGGTCGTCCATGGCGGCGAGGGACGCCCGGGGAGGAGCAGCCGGAGTTTGCGGAGCGGGGGCAATGGTGGCGGAGGTTGCGGGGAGCGGGAAGGGCCGCGCGGAAATGTCCCTCCCACCAAATCTCGCGTGGGATAGGGGTTGAGCTCGGTTCGGCCTCCCAGCCCGTGAAGATAGAGGTTGGGGGAGAAGATTTGCCGTGCCCCGCAAAAAAAATTGCGGGTCGGGACAGAATGCGGGGTCTGCTCGTTCAGATTTTCTGGCCCCGGCCCACAATTTGGCGGTTATTTTGCGGGCTGGGGCGTTTTGCGGGGTCTGCTAGAGTTGCTCTAAACCATGCTACTCCATCCGTTTCAAAATAGATGACCCACCTTTGTGAACGGAGGGAGTAGTTGCGAGAGAACTAGGTTAGTTCCTTTTGCGACAAGAAAAAGTCTTAGACCTTGTCACATCTGTGCTTATTTAGATACATTACAACCGCGCACTTTTCCTGCCCTCTCATGCCATCAGTGGTTTCGGCCATCGGATCTCAAGTTTTGGGCAAATCTGGTCGTTGGATGTCCCCCCAATTCCGCCTGGGCTTCGTTTGCTGTACAGCTCGCGCTACATGGGCTGGATCGCTGCTCCCGTAACAAAATCCATGGTCCGCTGTTCACTGGGCCGACTGGGCCGACGGCCTGTCATAATCCTTGGAGCGCTATGTCGTGCGGCTCGTTTCCAGCGGAAGCGGAACTTTCTCCATCGAGAGTAGACCCGGCCGGTTGTTGCGCTTAGAAAAATTAAACGAGCCGCGGGGTCGCACGGTTGCCGGTGAGGTCAGATTGCGGATCGCACGGCCTTCCCAGTCGAGGATAGAGATCATGCCGAACTGCTTCGAGAACCGCACGCCGATGCAGGCACAGATGAAGCGACGCTCGACTCTTCGGTGAAGCATAGGATTGAAACTGACTCGATGGGGTTAAAAGAGGTAATCAACTATCAATTACCAGGAGCATTCATCGTGGGTGAAGTGCGCCGCTCACCGGCGTGACAAATTAAGGTGTTCATTTCTTTTCTCCAACCTGCAGCTGCTTCGGTTCCTTCGTGTTCTGCATGGTGACGTCGACTGTCGTTTGGAGTTGAACCGCCGGCGATTGATTGAGGAAGTAAATCAGACTCCATTAATAACGTTAATCGATGCGAGCCACTCTCCGCCTGCTGATAATATAAGGTCAGTTACCAATGTCGATTCACGCTCTTCCTCCCGTCCACGGGCGTCTATATAATCTCCACCGTCCTGCTGCTCTTTCTTCACTCCCCTCACTTTCGCAAAACCTTCTCTGGCAGCTGTAGGAGAAACATAGGTCGCTAATTCGCCTTTCCTGTTCTTCTTGTTCTTCCTGTTGTCCCTTGTTCATACCTCCCCTTTTTCCCCTAATTATTCATCTAATGCTAGATTTTCTTTTTGATACTGTTCTTTGTACTAGAAAAATAAGTATGTGTTCTCTACCTTACATATCTGATCTTGGTTCTACTGAATTGGCTGGTTCTGTTCTGCTGGATACGAAGTATAAGGGGGTGGCCATTTGGAAGACGAGGCGCTGATTTGAACTTCAGTTATTTGTTGCCTGGAGTATCATGTTTCAGTCCTCACATTTGGCAGTTGCTCAGATAAGTAATGGCAACACTTTGTTGGTTTGCTGCAGTATTCTTTGACAAAGTGCATAGTACACTTCAGAGTAATCACTAATTTTTTGTAATCTATTGCTACTTATGGCATTTGTGCTTCAAACTCTCGATTTCATATACATAAATCCATGGGAAAATGCTCAACATGACCAGCAGAATATTATTTCTGTAGATAGTCTATTACTCACTATCTGCTACTTTTATTTCTAATCTACTTTAGTGATCTATAAACGCTCTTATATTTATTTACGGAGCAAATTCCATAGGAGACCAGTGTGTACGTGCTTTTGCAGTCTGGACACATAATGACATCAGTATCCGTGTGTCACTGAGCAAGAGATGCAGTATGTCCTAACGAGAAAGTTTTGATGTCAAATTATTGTCCCATTCATTGAACAGAACTTCAATTCAGACGCTAACAATTTCCAGGTTTAAGTAATGTGGAAATCTGCAGTAATCATGTTTTTAGTTTTATCTGTTTTACCCCATTTGAACTTTCCTATGCCTCCCAATATGTTTACGTTCTAACCAGCGCAGTCCCAGTTGTCTGAAGTTAACCAGAATTTGAAACTCTACTCTGGTACATCAGCATCCGTTTTCATGGTTATGAGATTGGTGTTTGGGTAGGAAAAGAAAGCAGATATTTTCAAATATTCAGGATAACTGCCAATCACAACGATACTCACAGGGCTCATAATGCCTAAATGCTTGTGAAACTTGATGAATACTGAGATGTGTTTGTCATTTTGCATATCATCACGTAAAGAACATTGAACTTGAAAACCTACAGAGGTTTCTTCTTAAGAAAACTCCTGTAGAAACCGAACTTTATTCCTCATTAGGAATGTAGGTAATTGTTGCTTTTGAAATGTCTATCCAGGAGGCTCCCAAATGGAACTGTACTGACCAAGTATGTTACTGAGCTTTTGGGTTCAGTTATATATATATATAAACTATCCAAGGATGACCTAATGTTGTGGATTTTTTTTCTCATGTTCTGTCTTGGAAGCTCACACATTGAGTTGTTCAAGGAGTAGGCAGTGCTCTGTCGCGGCAGAGAGGAATCGTCTCCCATGTCGCCTAGGAGGGCTCCCAGGTGACAGGTGGGGCAAGAGGAATCTAGCCTAAGATATTTTGTGTTTTTTTCACTAGATCCTGCATCAAACAATCATGGTGTGTTCTGTAATAATTTCTGTCGAATTTTAATGGTTTTGCAAGATCTAATTTATTCCACCTAGCACAAACATTATCTGAATGCATCAAGTATTGAATTGAGCAACTGCCCTATGTATATCAATTTTGCATCATTCAGATTTTAGTACAAACATTATCGTACAACATTTTCCAAATATCTATATTGTCTTTCCAAATAAAATGAATTGGTGAAGCAACGCTTGCCTTACCTCCATATATTTATGAAAATTCTGACCAGTCTATAGTTAAAATGGACGGGCGCAGCAACGCGCGCCATCATGGTCTAGTCTTCTTCAAGGCCAGCCCCCAGACCGATCTTGATGTCATCAAGAAGGCATGAAGCTCTGTTTTTGCCCCGGCCTATTGCATTCTGATACTCTGTCCGTCTTAAAATATACACAAACAAAAAAAAATGAGACCCCAGTGCGCGTTTTGCGCCGGTGCGCCCCCAGGGGGCGATTTGTAGCGCCTCCTCGGGGGCCAACGGCTAGAGATGCTCTAAGGATTGAGTCCCATAGATCAACAAATGCTCCAATACTATTCTTATACATGACAATACATAACAATTTACGACACCTCTCGGTTCCCTCGACAGTCAAGTGCCCTAGTGTTGCCGTGTGGCGTCGCGCTTTTGCGGAAAAAAACTTGTTTTTTTGGAAAAGAACCCACACTCCAATTTGGCAGCACATGCCAGGGTCATGTCATGGGCCCACTTGTCATCCACATGCGCCGAGTAGTCAAATAGCGGTAATCTTATTCAATAGTCGTGCCTACTCCACCACTCCTCTCTCTCCGTCTCGTCGCCTCCCTCCTCATCGAGAAACCCTCATCTCTTTGGGTCTCTCTGTCAAATCCCTACCCAACCAACCGCCTGCTGCTGCCTATTATCATCGTCGATGGCCAACGAGTGGGATAGGATGGTCAATGACTGGGCCGACACCGATCCGGTCAAGGTCTCCATTGCCTGCGGGATTAGCGCACATTTCAAGAGTGCGCCATTGCTCGAGAATCACGCGTGGGGCTTGGTCAAACTGTTGAGGACGGATCAGAAGGGTGTTCTCATGGTTCCCATTATCGTCTGGTGCATGCTCGACTCGCAGTCCAGTGATGTTGCCCAGCAGGCCATGTACCGCCCATGTAGCAGGTGCAGCCTGTGGCCGCTCCTGCCCGATCTAGAGGCAGAGTGTGTCAGTCACATTGAAGTGGTTGTGCCACATCGTCTCGACTCGAGCTACCTTGGCATCTCCCGCAAGAAGCCACCGCCAGGTATGCATGTCATCGTCATTGATGACAACGAGGAGCAAGATGCTTCGCCTGATGTGAAGGTTGTGGCCCGGCTTATCGTCGCATGGCACAAGGAGGCTCGCATCTATGTGAAGGAGCTGCCAGGCATCATTCTTTTAGTGAAGACTAAGAAGAAGCCACAAGAGCACGAGGTGCAGCTACGGGAGCAAGGCGAGCAACCACGGGAGCAGGAGGAGGAGCCATGGGAGGAGATGCACAGGGCAAAGAAGAAGAAGGCATGCAATGTGCATGCTTAGCACCGCTCTGCACGCCTGAGTGGCACACCCATCCCCCACCGTTTCGCTCAAATGAACTGAAGAAGTTGTAGCGGTTTACTAAAGAAAAGATGCAGCTACTACTAGCTCTTAGCGGTAGCAGTTAGCAGTATTGTAGTTAGCATTAGTAGTGAGTAGTAGCAGTTACCAGTTACTAGTAGTACTTAACTTATATTTGTATGTAAGTTTGGACATGAACTAGCAATGTACAATTGTTTAGTTTTAACAATTGCCTTTGTCTGAATTTTGGCAACATGTCAGTCTTAGTTAAGGACCCAATTTTGGCACCATGTCAGTGTCACTGAGTGAATCTATGTTTGTCAGTTTGGACATTGTTTTGGCAATTGGCTTCATGTTTCCATGGCACTTTTCATCCATTTTTGGCAACACCTCTTGGACAATGTTAGGCAGCACATTGTTTGGTCATGTTGGTAAAAATGCGTTTAGATGCCGACACATTCAGCTGCATTCACATGTGCTGCCAAACATAGTGGCACATTCAGATAATGCTACACAACATAAATATGTTTTGCCAAAGTTAAACAGAACATTGAGATAGTGATACACAACATAGTGACACATGTGCCACCAAAGTTAAACAAAAGTTTTAACTTAAGTAACATCGTTACATAACATAAATTCATTAGGTGCATAACATAACATAGCATTTACAGTTCTTCAGGTGCAGTACATCATGTTAGCAGACAATTTTAACTTAAGTAACATCATTACACTCACCAAAAAGTATGCACCCGGCATCATCCTTCCAAGGCTTGTTATATAGAGGCCTTATATTTACTTATCCAACTTAACCTTCATTGTCTTCATGACTCCAAGATTGCCTTGATCTACTCCAACTTCTCCTCGCTCCCATGCCCAGCATTCAGCAGGTCAGCAACAACCTTCTCAAGCTCCTTCTCTTCTGCAAGTTGGTCCATGTCCACCTTGATCTCATGCATGGCCTTCCTTGTGTTCTAAATGATATATGCATGAGTCTTCAGGATACACATTTACTCCTTTGCAAGCCTAAGCTTCTCCATCTTGAGCTCCATCTCTACCTCTTCCTTCTTGTCAACACCATCCTGCCAATCAACCATCTTGCTTACACCATCCACCATTTTCTGGTACTCACTGCACACCTGATCATAGTGCTTCTTCATCTTGGCTAGGTTTTTGTCATAGGCCACTTTATCTGTCACCCTTCCACGTTTTTGCTCATGAAACATGTGCCATAACTTGTTCAAGAAGTTCTGTAGTATGATAGGCTAAGTAGCATCAACCCACTGCACTACTCCATAGTTTACACCCTCTGCCAAATTTAACTAAATTTAAGACATGTTGACATTGAAAAATAAGTATATGACCATATGGAGACACGGCAGTGAGCAAATGAAATGCTTTGTCACTACTATATGTTATATGGAGAATACCAAGCACCCACAACACTTGGTCTAGAATAAGTGTATGAATGTATACACACACTAAGAGAAACTAGTTAACAAGTAGCATATGCATAAACAAGATGAAATCAGATTACCAAAGTATATTTAAACAATCAAAGGAATCATTGTAACTTGTATAATAAAAGGTATCTCCTTATCATCTAACATTTAGAAACAGAAGACAATGATAACTAAGCTAGAAAGAACATAATAACAACTACTATATGCTATATACTTGTTACCAAGAGTAAACCCAACCTAATAAAAACTACAAGTAGTAGGACAATAAAACAAAGCCAGAAAGAACATAACATGACAGTGAGATAAATAGTATATCAATACAAGCAAGTTGGATAATAATGACCCAGCATAGGACCTAGCATGTACCACGCACATTAACAACATAATTAACAGTGAGATAAACAGTATATCAATGCAAGCAAGCTGCAATTTGTAATAAATATGAAATGTTTGTCACTAAAAATTCACCTTAATGATCAGTAATTAATGATCATTTAAAAAAGGAATGCAATTTACACCTATCTAACTACAGCTAAATTGGAGTATGAATTACCAACTAAATTTCTGCTATCACATTGAACAACTAATCAGCAAGATAAACATATTAACAGTATGCACATTCTGTTACTGTACTATAACATTTGGGCACATTTGAGTGTAGCAAGATAAACAACTCACCTTCATAGGGAAGCCAAGGAATCTTCTTCTAGTATGTGTCCCTTCAAAAGCAACAAATTTCTCTAGTCTAGGCTTGTGCGGCATATGCTTGGGCACATCATCCAATGCAGATCCATAGTATAGGGCCTCAGGAATGGTCTCCGAGGTCTCCTACATGCATAACCCCTAAGATCAACGAAATATTTTGCGAATCAAAAAGCTCAGAACATAATACATCCCCAAATGCAAAAACCCTAACCCTAAACTAACTAAAGGATGAGAGGGAGAACTTATAAATTATTCTGTTTCCATGAAGTCGTCGCCCATGCTGTTGTTGTCATCACTGCTCTCTTCTCCATCCCACCGACGAGGTGGTTCAGTATTAGAGGAGAGCGAGCTTGGGGAGAGAGTGCGCGACTGAGGAGGAGGAGTTAGCTCATTTTGACCCGGTCGGAATGCCCCCTGGCATGTGCTACAAAATTGAAGCATGCGTTATTTTCCAAAAAAGCAAGGAGTTTTCCCGCAACGCACGGCACCATGCGACGGCAACAGGGCGCTCGACCGTCAAGGGGGCCATAAAGGTACCATAGATTGTTGGTATTCTCATGTATAATGATCATATTGGAGCGTTTCTCGACCCGTGGGTCTAAATCTTTGTGTGCCAGAAATTCAAGGATGAACCGTGTAATTTTCTCTTAGATCTGCCACCTACGTCGGTGATACGTCTCCAACGTATCTATAATTTTTGATTGCTCCATGCTATTATATATTCTGTTTTGGATGTTTAATGGGCTTATTTATACACTTTTATATTATTTTTGGGACTAACCTATTAACCGGAGGCCCAGCCCAAATTGCTGTTTTTTTGCCTATTTCAGTGTTTCACAGAAAAAGAATATCAAACGGAGTCCAAACTGAATGAAACCTTCGGGAGCGTGTTTTTTGGAACAATCGTGATCAAGAGGACTTGGAGTGGACGTCAAGCAACCAACAAGGAGGCCACGAGGCACGGGGGCGCGCCTACCCCCCTGGGCGCGCCCTCCACCCTCGTGGGCCCCTCGTGGCTCCATCGACCTACTTCTTCCTCCTATATATATATCCACGAAAACCTAAAACCTTCTGTACTACAACAGGACCCCCACATAGCAACACCTTTTTCCGTATCTAAATGTCCATATATGTGTTGCTAGGGTCTTTACCAACGGTTTGGGATGCGTAGCCTTATCCAGTGTTGCTAGCGCATAATTCAATGCTTATACTATCGTTGGTAAAAAGGTCCGTTGCAAGAGAACAACAGATAAATCGGACTTTTACAACAATTTTATGTGTTGGTGCTTGATGTACATGAATCAAAATCCCATTTCTTGGCAATGGAGAATTTCCAACGTTTCAAGTGTTGGTACATATATAGTGTCAATAATAATATTACATGTATATATAATTATATATTGCTAGCAATTAAATTAATGCTCCATGTAAAGGCGATAATTATGTATTTCAACTGAACGAAAAACAACACAATATACTCACGAGAGGAAGAAATCATATATTAGATCAAAACTGTTGAATTACAATAGTGGATATTACAGGAGGAACATCATCCAAATGTGATGCATAATCTAACAATTTTCTTGACCGCGAAACTTAAACTGAAAATATCCATCTTAACTGAGGAACAACATCCGACAAGAACGTCATCCCTACAATATAACTAAAACTAAATGCATCCGTCATCATCATCATGAAATGGATCATCGACATCATCATTGCAGTATAATCGCCACGCTCCCATATACTCATCCATTTATCTTTTGAATCTACAAACAAGAAAACAAAACTGAACTGTTAACACACAATACCTTGACATGATGCAAATAGTAATATAGGCAAATATTAGTCACATACAAAGGTTGAAGGCCATGGAAGCTTTTATTTTTATGCATTACCGAGAGTATTGCAGTTTTGCAACTTCATACCAAATATTCAGTTTGCACTAGTGCCATATCGACATGCACTACCCATAATTCATTTCTAATTTCAGGACCATCAAGTTTAAATTTAGGATCAGAAATTACCATTGTATCTAGAGCTACGCCCTTGTTATGATTTTTCGGGCTCTTCAAGAATACTTTAGTTCCTGCCTGTTAGAAAAAATAAAAGTTGCCTTATGAGAAGACAGAAACAAAACAGGGGAACATATGAAATGAATTTGAGCACAACAGATAGTTCATTGGCATCCATCCAACTCAGGGAACCACTTCGAGCACTCTTACAGCATGCATTAGCACCTTATGTTGTTTTTGTAGTCTGGACAATAGACTGATAGCAAAGAAGTAATAAACAACTAAACAAGCCACAAATAGTCTAAACAAAATTTGTATGTGATTATGAAAGGATACCGCTTGTTTGCAACAGAAGTTTTTTCTCCCTGACATGCACTAACATTCTTGTTTTAACAACATTTAGCAAGACGACCAGTAGATACATAACCATTGGAGCAACATATTTCGAACATATTGTATATGGGAATGGATATATACCTTATGTGCAGCAGAATCTATTTCCCTTCGCTCGTGCACTGAAATTCTTGTCCATTACATATCTGCTGCAACATGACAATGACCAAAAGTTTAAATAAATTATGTAAAAGACAATATTCTATGGTCCTACTCGACCTTATGATAGTCATCCCCACAGATGTGAAGACGATTAATTCAGATTTCAGCTCAAACAATCATATTTTGAAGTAATTTCTGCCCCTACAATCAATAAAATAAGTCTTACCACATTTATTCCTTATCAAATCAAAATATCAACTCATTTAGTACTAAGTAGGTACTCGGAATAAATCAAGCTATTCCTATTTCATAGTGAAAAGGATGAACTAAGACATGAAACCGTTACTCTGAAATGTAAATTTGCAAGGGGTCCATTATTTTGTTCATCGGGTGTATAAGAAAAAGAGCAAGTAACAAAATGAAACTCCATATAGCAGCTCTTTCAATGACCCCATGCTTTTTAGTTTTTTTTCTATGCTGGGAACATTACTATGAATAAAATGCAGTTATCTTTCGATACTAGTAATTTAACTGTTGATCTATTTCAGTTGCTTAGGGAAGATGAACTTGTACTTGTGTGGTATGATGTTTAACTTGGTTTTTGCAGGGGGGGAACACATGTTCAGGTTTAACACTATCCACGGATAGTAAGAGGATCATAAGCTCAAGGACACCCAAGTTCATTCTCTTTGGTCTTAAGGAGGTTTCGTTCATGCACAAGCATTAGAGCTAGGCTGATGAGATTTTTAAGTTGGAACTGTGAGGAGATCCCATGGGCCAAGACTGATTGTGTTGCAGAGTATACATGTGTTTTCACTATCGTGCACATGGTTGTTCACTAACATTTATTTTCAGAACAAGTGTGTCGTTTTGTAGACTGGACTTGTAGTTGTGCTGCTGCAGATCATGTTCTGATATTCATAATAAAATTAACATTTTATTAGGGTCTCACTAGTCTACATGATACTTACTGCAATTTGTCCATAGGTACGACCAAGATAACACTTCTTCTAGTCACTCCATCGTTCATTTTCTACAAATGACACCCCAGCCAGAATACAATATGATAGCAATAAGGAAATAACAAGGTCACAAATGTCTGCACACACACCAAGAAAGAAAGAAACTATGCTAGGTGTTCAACCGCAAAATGTTAGGCAAGAACTAACCCAACTGTACTACCCAACTAGAATAGGATAGTCAGAATTGGAGTTCCATGAAGAAAGTCTATGAAGAGATTGAACTCACCAAGGTAGTAATGGTGGAGAACTACATTGAAATATTGCACGCGTCCACACCTGAAACCTTAATAGTTACTAGATTTAAGCCACCTCTTATGTTCAGTAAACCTACGAACACCAAAACAAGGAGGCGTCAGGGCACTATAATGAATAAAACCTAAAAAGCTATTCTCAATCAAATAGGGAACGTGTAAGCTTATAGAAGAAGAATCTGAAACAACCCCCTCTATCTCAAGGCCCCCAAAATTCTGAACCAATAACAGAGGACAGCTATCAAACACTTGGTGTGCACTACCAAATTCACACAAGAGAAGAGTAATTAGAAAGCATAGAAGGGACAGATCTGAACCAAGGGGGGAGGAGGCAAAATCGTCAAGTCGTACTAGTATTTACCTTGTGTTTCTATGAATCGAGGGTGGGGACTGATCTGCTTTCCATCCCAGTTGCTGAACAAGACATGCCTCTTGTGCCCTCAACCTCAAATCCTCAATGAATCGGCGGGGTGCGCTACGAGGTTCAGGAGGGAGGGTAGGCCATGATCGATCTCCTCAAGATAGAGATCCTATGAGACGAGGAAGGGAACTGTGTTGATATGGGGAAGGGGGAGGTTTCCGATTTTGATGGTGCAGTTACCTCCTCGCGATGCCAAATTTTGGTCTGCGTTCTTCATTCGTATGGCGGGTGGGGCCATGGTAATCAAGCGCGCGTGCTTATTCGCTATCGCGGGAGAGAATGGAGGGAAAGGAAAACTTTGGTGTGAAATCACAAAAGAATACCAGTAGTAAAAAATTATGCGAAATAATTTATAATTTTTGTTATTATCATATCTGGCCCTTGACACGCACATGTACATATATTTGTGCCAAACACAATGTGCTTCTTCTATGTTTGTAAAAATTCAGTGCAAGATGGGTGAAGTAATATTGATTTTTGTTGCTCAAACCGGGCCTGATTGGCTGCGAATTGCCGCTCGCGGTGTTTCTGCTCAACTTCATTCGTCGTTGCGCGCATGGTACCGTCAGCCGCGGACACCACCCCGCTCCACCACCCTTCCCTTGCCCTTGTCGGCGACGAGGGCGGCGGAGTGCAGCGGCTAGGCCAAGCCGATCATGACCAATTGGTCATTGGGGCGGCACCAACGCCGCGCGCAGACATCTTCACGGTGGTCTTCGACTGGTAGATGGTATAGGCCTTCACCAGCGCGGCGTTTGCGAGGACCCAGTCTGGCGCAACATCTAACAATGTGAACACGGCATGATGATGCGCATTGCGCCATGTCATGAAACTCGGCCGTCACTAGAGCACCGCGGCGACATTCTCCTGTTGTAGCGTTTGAGCTACGGCATGAGGTGCCCATGTGCATTCGTGAGCTCCAGGTATGGATCCAGCTTCATAGCGACCGGGCATCGATAGGGCGGCAATCAGCAATGAGGCGGGGAAGGCAGTGGCGAGGGCGGCGCCGAATTGCGGTCATGGAGGGAGCTCGAACTGTCACTAAAACTCCTCGTCCATTGCGGCAGCATCGGCCAGGAGGGTGACTGTTGCTACTCTTGGTCATCCAAGGAGAGCACGACCTCCTACTTTGATGGCGTAGAGGAGAATGATGGAACAAAAGACCACGCGTGGGCGGCGCCACGATCTGAAGGAAGATCTTTCGCCGGCGCCGAGAACAATCCGGAAGAGCCTGACTAGCCTATCTTGCCGGTCCAGGAGAGGATCGGATTGGATGCTATGGTTGTGCGGAGAGGAGCGAAGATGAGATAAAGATGGGGTTGGTCGATGCCGGAGCCGTACTTAATTAGCCCGGGCAGGCGGATTGATGTTGCTTCAATGCGGCACGGCGGTCGGAGTATGCTTCTTGGTCGTTGCGCCCGCATTGAAGCGGTGCCACACTCCCGTCCTGTCAGGTCGCTCCGACCGACATCAAGGCCGCCGAGTCGCGTCCATTCTGGAGTGGCTGGCCGACATCGATACGCGGGCGCAGTTCCTACAGCGGTTCGCGTGGGAGAGTGTTTTGTTGGAACTGCGTACATTAGCACGAGTCCGGATGCTTTCAAACTTCCCCAGCTTTGGTTCCGTTTCAAGATTTTGGCTCGTGGACTTAACTGTATATGTGTGTGTTAATACCTTTAATATATTATAACAAAAGAGTATAAAATCATTCTTATTTTCGGTAATGCCTCATTATTTTGTGACCTCGTAATATTTCCCTACCGCTCAAAAAAATTCCTACAATTCATAGTCCACCGCTGCTTATTTTTGCTTTTTTATTTCAATTTACGCCTACGGCAAAAAAAGATCTATTTATGCCTGGGGTATGAAATTTTGTCGTAGAGCAGTTCACGCTGGAGAGTGTTCTTGTGGAACTGCGTACATTAGCATGAGTTCGGACGCCCGCAAACATCCCCCAACTTTGATTCCGATTTGAGGGGATTTTGGCTCGCGAACTTAATTGTATATGTGTGTTTTAATACCTTTAATATATTATAATAAAAATCATTCTTATTTTCTGTTGTGCCTCATTATTTTGTGACCACGTAATATTTCCCTGCCGCTCAAAAACAATCATGCCTACAATTCATAGTCCAATGCTGCTTAATTTTGATTTTTTATTTCAATTTACGCCTACTACGGAAAAAATCTATTTATGCTTGCATTATGAAATTTTGTCCTAGAGCGGTTCGCGCGGGAGAGTGTTCTGGTGGGACTGTGTACATTAGCACGAGTACGGACGCCCGCAAACCTCCCCCAG
Organism: Triticum dicoccoides; assembly: GCF_002162155.2. Taxonomy (NCBI): domain Eukaryota; kingdom Viridiplantae; phylum Streptophyta; class Magnoliopsida; order Poales; family Poaceae; genus Triticum; species Triticum dicoccoides. The sequence continues at coordinate 28,275,143 of NC_041388.1, forward strand.
CTTTGGTTCCGGTTCAAGGGAATTCTACCTCGCGGACTTAATTGTATATGTGCATTTTAGCAGTAGGGAATTTACGCCTACGGCAAAAAAAGATCTATTTATGCCTGGGGTATGAAATTTTGTCGTAGAGCAGTTCACGCTGGAGAGTGTTCTTGTCGGACTGCGTACATTAGCAGGAGTTCGGACACCCGCAAACATCCCCCAGCTTTGATTCCGATTTGAGGGGATTTTGGCTCGCGAACTTAATTGTATATGTGCGTTTTAATACCTTTAATATATTATAATAAAAAAATCATTCTTATTTTCTGTCGTGCCTCATTATTTTGTGACCACGTAATATTTCCCTGCCGCTCAAAAACAATCATGCCTACAATTCATAGTCCAATGCTGCTTAATTTTGATTTTTTATTTCAATTTACGCCTACTATGGAAAAAATCTATTTATGCTTGCATTATGAAATTTTGTCCTAGAGCGGTTCGCGCGGGAGAGTGTTCTGGTGGGACTGTGTACATTAGCACGAGTACGGACGCCCGCAAACCTCCCCCGGCTTTGGTTCGGGTTCAAGAGAATTCTGCCTCGCGGCTTAATTGTATATGTGCATTTTAATATCTTTAATATATTATAATAAAATGGTATAAAATCATTCTTATTTTCTGTCATGCCTCACTATTTTTTGACCTCGTAATATTTCCCTACTGCTAAAAAAATATGCCTACAATTCATAGTCTAACGCTGCTTAATTTTGCTTTTTATTTCAATTTACGCCTGCTGCGGAAAAAAGTTAATGCCTATGATATAAAAAATTTGTCAGAAAACAACCATGCAGAAGTTTGAACAAACCCTACTAGAATGGACGCAAGGAAATCACCAACAGGATAGACTAGTGTTTACAGTACATATGATTATGGCTACAACATTTATTTATTTCTTGTTTCTTAAGGAGAACTTTTTGGATCGATGGGAGAAAAGAACTCGGCCCTACAGCAACGAGTTCAACTTGCCTTTCTTTTCAAGCCCATCTCTTATCCCGGGACGATCTGCAGGGTAAGCTGTTACTGGGCTTATTTTCCCTCCAAGCCCATCTCTTAAGCCCTCCTGTTTTTTTTCTTTTGGATGTGTTGTGCTTCTGATTGACGGAAAAAACCGGCCAACGGTTAACACAATTTTGAAAAGTTCATAGAATTCCGAAAAAGTTCACAATTTTCTAAACAAATCATGAAATTTAAAAAGTTCATCAATTTAAAAAAATGTTCATGAATTTCAAAAAAAGTTCATCGATTTGGAAAAAGTTAGCGGAAACAAAAAACATATATTTGAGAAACTTTTTATGAAATGGACAAAAATTTCACGAATATGAAAATTTTCATCAATTTTGAAGAAAGCTCATCGATTTCAAAAAATGTACATTGAATTAAAAAAAACGTCCATCGAATTTGGAAAAAGTTCATCAATTTTCAATAAAATTTCCCAAATTTCAAACGAGTTCATCAATTTTGAAAAACAATCATCAATTTAGAAGCAAATCTCAATTTTGAAAAAAGTCCATCGATACTGAAAAAATTCATGCATTTTGCAAAAATTAAAAAATAGAAATAGAAAGAATGAAAGAATAAACAAACAAAAGCGGTCTAGAAAAAACCCATCTAGGGAAGCTTCCCAAAACCGGGGGCTTCCCTGAACTGAAGAAAGAATAAAATGGGAAAATGAAGTTAGTAGGCACAAGCATTTAGATATTCTAGTGGTTACTAGGTGTGGATTTGAAAGAAGATGTCTAGAGTTCAATCCCATCGCCACTCATCATTTTTTGTTCTTTAAGCAGAAAAAAGGGTCAATGGGGTGCGCCCGTTTGTGCCGATGCCTTTAACCGAATAGGATTTAACCTGATGTGGATCGGAGAATAAAATGAAGGGACTACGTGCGATTTGGTTTTCGCCCGAATGGTTAGCAGATATTTTTGCCACCACATTCATTATGTTTGTTGGCGTGTCTAATTTTTATTTTTAATTATGTAAATTTGCAGTCTTATAACAGACATAATATAGAAAAATACAAGGCAACATATAAGATCTCTTACAATCTATGTATGACACTATGGTCGTGAGATGTAAGTCTACAACGCATATGCTGCAACGCTTATATGCGTATCTCTTGTGAATTTTGCAACCTATGGTCAAAATGTTGTAGAATATGTGTTGCTTTATAGGGGTTATCCTTGTAGTGTGTACCCAAGATATCCCATCTTGGGGCCTTTTCCAGAGCTCCGCCAGAGGGGGCATTGATCATGGAGGGCCTCTACATCAACTCCATGGCCCCTCTGATGATATGTGAGTAGTTTACTTCAGACCTCCGGGTCCATAGTTGTTAGCTAGATGGCTTCTTCTCTCTCTTTGGATCTCAATACAAAGTTCTATTCTCTTGGAGATCTATTCGATGTAATCTTCTTTTACGGTGTGTTTGTCGAGATCCGATGAATTGTGGGTTTATGATCAAGATTATCTATGAATAATATTTGAATCTTCTCTGAATTCTTTTATGTATGATTGGTTATCTTTGCAAGTCTCTTTGAATTATCAGTTTGGTTTGGCCTACTAGATTGATCTTTCTTGCAATGGGAGAAGTGCTTAGCTTTGGGTTCAATCTTGCGGTGCTCAATCCCAGTGACAGTAAGGGAAACACACGTATTGTATTGTTTCCATCAAGGATAAAAAGATGGGGTTTATATCATATTGCATGAGTTTATCCCTCTACATCATGTCATCTTGCTTAAAGCGTTACTCTGTTCTTATGAACTTAATACTCTAGATGCATGCTGGATAGCGGTCGATGTGTGGAGTAATAGTAGTAGATGCAGGCAGGAGTCGGTCTACTTGTCACGGACGTGATGCCTATATACATGATCATACCTATATATTATCATAACTATGCTCAATTCTATCAATTGCTCGACAGTAATTTGTGCACCCACCGTAATACTTATGCTATCTTGAGAGAAGCCACTAGTGAAACCTATGGCCCCCGGGTCTATTCTCTATCATACAAGTTTCCAATCTATTTTATTTTGCAATCTTTACTTTCAATCTATATCATAAAAATACCAAAAATATTTATTTTATTATTATTATCTCTATCAATCTCACTCTTGCAAGTGGCCATGAAGGGATTGACAACCCCTTTATCGCGTTGGTTGCCAGGTTCTTATTTGTTTGTGTACGTACGAGGTGACTCGCGCATGGTCTCCTACTGGATTGATACCTTGGTTTTCAAAAACTGAGGAAAATACTTACGCTGCCTTGCTGCATCACCCTTTCCTCTTCAAGGGAAAACCAACGCATGCTCAAGAGGTAGCAAGAAGGATTTCTGGCACCGTTGCCGGGGAGATCTACGCCAAGTCAAGACATACCAAGTACCCATCACAACCCTTATCCTTCACATTACATTATTTGCCATTTGCCTATCGTTTTCCTCTCCCCCACTTCACCCTTGCCGTTTTATTCTCCCTCTTTTTCTTTCGCCCTCTCTTTCCGTTCGCTTTTCCTTCGCTTGCTTGCTTGTGTGTTGGATTGCTTGCTTGTCATGATGGCTCAAGATAATACTAAATTGTGTGACTTTGCCAATACCAATAATAATGATTTTATTAGCACTCCAAATGCTCCTCTTACCGATGCTGAATCTTGTGAAATTAATACTGCTTTGTTGAATCTTGTCAAGAAAGATCCGTTTTCTGGCCTTCCTAGTGAAGATGCCGCTACCCATCTAAACAAATTTGTTGATTTATGTGATATGCAAAAGAACAAAGATGTGGATAATGATATTGTTAAACTTAAGCTATTTCCGTTTTTGCTTCGAGATCGTGCTAAAGCTTGGTTTTTGTCTTTGCCTAAAAATAGTATTTATTCATGGAATAAGTGCAAAGATGCTTTTATCTCTAAGTATTTTCCTCCCGCTAAGATCATCTCTCTTATAAACGATATTATGAATTTTAAGCAACTTGATCATGAATATGTTGCACAATCTTGGGAGAGGATAAAATTAATGATACGTAATTGCCCTACACATGGATTGAATTTATGGATGATTATACAAAAAATTTATGCCGGATTGAATTTTGCTTCTAGAAATCTTTTAGATTCGGCCGCGGGAGGCACTTTTATGGAAATCACTTTAGGAGAAGCTACTAAACTCCTAAATAATATTATGGTTAATTATTCTCAATGGCACACTGAAAGATCTACTAGTAAAAAGGTGCATGCAATTGAAGAGATTAATGTTTTGAGTGAAAAGATGGATGAACTTATGAAATTGATTGCTAATAAGAGTGCTCCTACTGATCCTAATGATATGCCTTTGTCTACTTTGATTCGAAATAATAATGAATCTATGGATGTGAATTTTGTTGGTAGGAACAATTTTGGTAACAACGCGTATAGAGGTAATTTTAATTCTACGCCGTTTCATAGTAATTCCTCTAATAATTATGGTAATTCCTACAACAATTCTTATGGAAATTATAATAAGATGTCAGCTGATTTTTAATCTAGTATTAAAGAATTTATTAGTTCGCAAAAGAGTTTCAATGCTTTGATTGAAGAAAAATTGCTTAAGATTGATGAGTTGGCTAGGAACGTGGATAGAATTCCTCTTCATGTCGATTCTTTAAAACTTAGATCTATTCCACCTAAGTATGATATCAATGAGTCTCTCAAAGCCATGATAATTTCCATTGATGAGTGCAAGGAAAGAATCGTTAGGATGCGTGCTAAGAAAGATTGCTTTGTGAAGGCGTGTTCTTCTAGTTTCCATGATAATAATGATGAAGATCTAAAAGTTATTGATGTGTCCCCTATTAAATATTTGTTTTGAAATATGAATCTTGATAATGATGGGACTGGTGAGTCAACTTTAGTTAGAAGGCATCCCAAAAATTTGGAGTTTTTAGATCTTGATGCAAAAATTGATAAAAGTGGGATTGGAGAGGTCAAAACTTTAGATAGCAACGAACCCACTATCTTGGATTTCAAGGAATTTAATTATGATAATTTCTCTTTGGTAGATTGTATTTCCTTGTTGCAATCCATGCTAAATTCTCCTCATGCTTATAGTCAAAATAAAGCTTTTACTAAACATATCGTTGATGCTTTGATGCAATCTTATGAAGAAAAACTTGAGTTGGAAGTTTCTATCCCTACAAAACTTTATGATGAGTGGGAACCTACAATTAAAATAAAAATTAAAGATCATGAATGCTATGCTTTGTGTGATTTGGGTGCTAGTGTTTCCATGATCCCAAAAACTTTGTGTGATTTGCTAGGTTTCCGTGAATTTAATGACTGTTCTTTAAACTTGCACCTTACGGATTCCACTATTAAGAAACCTATGGGAAAAATTAATGATGTTCTTATTGTTGCAAATAGGAATTATGTGCTCGTAGATTTCATTGTTCTTGATATAGATTGCAATCCTTCATGTCCTATTATTCTTGGTAGACTTTTCCTTAGAACGATTGGTGCAATTATTGATATGAAGGAAGGGAATATTAGATTCCAATTTCCTTTAAGGAAAGGAATGGAAAACTTCCCTAGAAAGAAAATTAAGTTACCATATGAATCTATTATGAGAGCCACTTATGGATGGCCTACCAAAGATGGCAATACTTAGATCTATCTTCGCTTTTATGCCTAGCTAGGGGCGTTAAACGATAGCGCTTGTTGGGAGGCAACCCAATTTTATTTTTATTCCTTCCTTTTTGTTCCTGTTTAGTAATAAATAATTTATCTATCCTCTGTTTTGGTTGTGTTTTTTGTGTTTAATTAGTGTTTGTGCCAAGTAGAACCGTTGGGAAGACTTGTGGAAAGTCCTTTTGATATTGCTGTAAAAAACAGAAACTTTAGCGCTCATGAGAATTGCTGCCATTTTTTATTGGAGAGTGATATTTAGTTAATTCATTTTGAAGATGATTAATAGATAAATTACTCACGTCCAGATATTTATTTTAGAATTTTTTGGGTTCCAGAAGTTTGTGTTAGTTACAGATTACTACAGACTGTTCTGTTTTTGACAGATTCTGTTTTTCGTGTGTTCTTTGCTTATTTTGATGAATATATGGCTAGTAATGGAGTTTATAAACCATAAATAAGTTGGAATATAGTAGGTTTAACACCAATATAAATAAAGAATGAGTTCATTACAGTACCTTGAAGTGGTCTTTTGTTTTCTTTCGCTAACGGAGCTCACGAGATTTTCTGCTAAGTTTTGTGTTGTGAAGTTTTCAAGTTTTGGGTAAAGATTTGATGGATTATGGAACAAGGAGTGGCAAGAGCCTAAGCTTGGGGATGCCCAATGAACCCCAAGGTAAAATCCAAGGACACCAAAAAGCCTAAGCTTGGGGATGCCCCGGAAGGCATCCCCTCTTTTGTCTTCGTTCATCGGTAACTTTACTTGGAGCTATATTTTTATTCACCACATGATATGTGTTTTGCTTGGAGTGTCTTGTATGATTTGAGTCTTTGCTTTTTATTTTACCCAATCATCCTTGCTGTACACACCTTTTGAGAGACACACACACATGAATCAGATTTATTAGAATACTCTATGTGCTTCACTTATATCTTTTGAGCTATATAGTTTTTGCTCCAGTGCTTCACTTATATCTTTTAGAGAACGGTGGTGGTTTCATTTGTAGAAATAATTGATCTCTCATGCTTCACTTATATTATTTATAGAGTCCTTTATAATAGCATGGTAATTTGCCTTTGATACTATAAAAAAACTTTCATATAAGTGCATTGAATACTAAGAGAAGCTTGATACTTGATGATTGTTTTGAGATATGGAGATAGTGATATTAAAGTTGTGCTTGTTGAGTAGTTGTGATTTGAGAAATAGTTGTGTTGAAGTTTGCAAGTCCCATAGCATGCACGTATGGTAAACGTTGTGTAACAAATTTGAAACATGAGGTGTTATTTGATTGTCTTCCTTATGAGTGGCGGTCAGGGACGAGCGATGCTCTTTTCCTACCAATCTACCCCCCTAGGAGCATGCGCGTAATACTTGCTTTTTGATGACTTGTAGATTTTTGCAATAAGTATGTGAGTTCTTTATGACTAATGTTGAGTCCATGGATTATACGCACTCTCACCCTTCCATCATTGCTAGCCTCTTCGGTACCGTGCATTGCCCTTTCTCACCTTGAGAGTTGGTGCAAACTTCGCCAGTGCATCCAAACCCCGTGGTACAATATGCTCTATCACACATAAACCTCCTTATATATTCCTCAAAACAGCCACCATACCTACCTATTATGGCATTTCCATAGCCACTTCAAGATATATTGCCATGCAACTTTCCACCGTTCCGTTTACTATGACACGCATCATCATTGTCATATCGCCTTGCATGATCATGTAGTTGACATCATATTTGTGGCAAAGCCACCATTCATAATTCTTTCATACATGTCACTCATGAGTCATTGGACATCCCGGTACACCACCGGAGGCATTCATATAGAGTCATATCTTGTTCTAGTATCGAGTTGTAATCATTGAGTTGTTAATAAATAGAAGTGTGATGATCATCATTAATAGAGCATTGTCCTAAAAAAGAAGAAAAAAAGAAGAGAAAGGCCAAAAAAAGGCCCAAAAAGAATAAAAATAATAAAAAGGGGCAATGCTACTATCCCTTCTTTTCCACACTTGTGCTTCAAAGCAGCACCATGATATTTATGATAGAGAGTCTCTTGTTTTGTCATTTTCATATACTAGTGGGAATTCTTCATTATAGAACTTGGCTTGTATATTCCAACAATGGGCCTCCTCAAGTGCCCTAGGTCTTCGTGAGAAAGCAAGTTGGATGCACACCCACTTAGTTTCTTTTGTTGAGCTTTCTTACATTTATAGCTCTAATGCATCCGTTGCATGGCAATTCCTACTCCTTGCATTGACATCAATTGAATGGCATCTCCCTAGCCCATTGATTAGCCGTGTCAATGTGAGACTTTCTCCTTTTTGTCTTCTTCACATAACCCCCTTCATTATATTCTATTCCACCCATAGTGCTATATCCATGGCTCACGCTCATGTATTGCGTGAAAGTTGAAAAAAGTTTGAGATTACTAAAGTATGAAACAATTGCTTGGCTTGTCATCGGGGTTGTGCATGATGAGAGCATTCTTATGTGACAAAAATGGAGCATGACCAAACTATATGATTTTGTAGGGATGAACTTTCTTTGGCCATGTTATTTTGAGAAGACATGATTGCTTAGTTAGTATGCTTGAAGTATTATTATTTTTATGTCAATATTAAACTTTTATCTTGAATCTTTCGGATCTGAACAATCATGCCACAATAAAGAAAATTACATTGAGAAATATGCTAGGAAGCATTCCACATCAAAAATTCTGTTTTTATCATTTACCTACTCAAGGACGAGCAGGAATTAAGCTTGGGGATGCTTGATACGTCTCCAACGTATCTATAATTTTTTATTGCTCCATGCTATTATATATTCTGTTTTGGATGTTTAATGGGATTATTTATACACTTTTATATTATTTTGGGACTAACCTATTAACCGGAGGCCCAGCCCAAATTGTTGTTTCTTTTGCCTATTTCAGTGTTTCGCAGAAAAAGAATATCGAACGGAGTCCAAACGGAATGAAACCTTCGGGAGCATGATTTTGGAACAAACGTGATCCAGAGGACTTGGAGTGGACGTCAAGCAACCAACGAGGAGGCCACGAGGCAGGGGCGTGCCTACCCCCCTGGGCGCGCCCTCCACCCTCGTGGGCCCCTCGTGGCTCCACCGACCTACTTCTTCCTCCTATATATATCTTCGTACCTGAAAACATTGGGGAGAACCACGAAAACCTAATTCCACCGCCGCAACCTTCTGTACCCAAGAGATCCCATCTTGGGGCCTTTTCCGGAGCTCCGCCGGAGGGGGCATTGATCACGGAGGGCCTCTACATCAACTCCATGGCCCCTCCAATGATGTGTGAGTAGTTTACTTCAGACCTTCGGGTCCATAGTTATTAGCTAGATGGCTTCTTCTCTCTCTTTGGATCTCAATACAAAGTTCTCCTCGATTCTCTTGGAGATCTATCCGATGTAATCTTCTTTTGTGGTGTGTTTGTCGAGATCCGATGAATTGTGGGTTTATGATCAAGATTATCTATGAAGAATATTTGAATCTTCTCTAAATTATTTTATGTATGATTGGTTATCTTTGCAAGTCTCTTCGAATTATCAGTTTGGTTTGGCCTGCTAGATTGATCTTTCTTGCAATGGGATAAGTGCTTAGCTTTCGGTTCAATCTTGCGGTGCTCAATCCCAGTGACAGTGAGGGAAACGACACGTATTGTATTGTTGCCATCGAGGATAAAAAGATGAGGTTTATATCATATTGCATGAGTTTATCCCTCTACATCATGTCATCTTACTTAAAGCGTTACTCTGTTCTTATGAACTTAATACTCTAGATGCATGCTGGATAGCGGTCGATGTGTGGAGTAATAGTAGTAGATGCAGGCAGGAGTCGGTCTACTTGTCACGGACGTGATGCCTATATACATGATCATACCTAGATATTCTCATCACTATGCTCAATTCTATCAATTGCTCGATAGTAATTTGTTCACCCATCGTAATACTTATGCTATCTTGCACTACAAAAAAAAGACACATCCGTGACACTTTGGGCCGAATGAAAAAAATTCTATCATACATATGACACTTCTATGATGATAATTGTGACAAAACCCGATATCATCATAGATGTGGTGGGCTCCTACTTCTATGACAAAAAATCATGACAGAAAATATGCTTTTCGTCTTGGGTGGGCCGGAGACGCAACTGCATGACATTCTTTGGGCCGTCCATGACGGAAAAAACCGTGGTAGAAGCGAGGGGGAGGAAAATTTCGGGGAGTTCCCTGTTATGGTGGGAGGTCGGGGCCGAGCGATGCGCGTTTCTCTCATACACGTACGCGCGTGTGTGCGAAGTGTTGGCTCTAACTGAACCCGAGTGAGGCGTTGGGCTCTAACTGAACCCGAGCGATTGCACTGCAGGCTACGCGTTACTGAACCCGAGCGATCGATCGATGGTTGTTAACTGAACCCGATCGAGCGATTCCTTCGCTACTGCTGCTAACTGAAGCCGATCAATTGGATGAACAGTGAACGGTGGTGTTTCCTCTGGATGAACAGGACCCCGTGGTGTGGAGGGCTAGATGAACAGTAGACGGTGGAGGGGTGCCCGTGGAGGGGTGGTTGAATAGGACCCCGTGGTGTGTAGGGCTGGATGAACAGTAGACGGTGGAGGGGTGCCCGTGGAGGGGTGGTTGAACAGGACCCCGTGGTGTGGAGGGCTGGATAAACAGTAGACGGTGGAGGGGTGCCCGTGGAGGGGTGGTTGAACAGTAGCCGGTGGAGTAGCGCGCGGTGGAGGCTGGATGAATAGGAGCCCATGGAGGTTGGAGGAGGTCGACGGTGGAGATGAACAGTATCCCGTGGAGTCCCGTTTTGCGGTACGCCATACCCCTCCCGATCAACAGGACCCCTGTTTCGACCGTAGCGCTCCAACACAAGTTTGTTTCCTCCGTTTTGCGGTACGCCACACCCCTCCCGAT
>NC_041388.1:28286038-28345287 GCF_002162155.2 Triticum dicoccoides
CCCGTTTCGAACGTGGTCGGTCGAACACAAGGCCGTTTCCTCTGTTTTGCGGTACGCCAGACCTCGTTTTCATCGCCTGTTCCGTCCAAGCCCTCCCGATGAATACGACCACGCATTCCGTTCCGACCCAGCCGGTTGGCTCCCACGCGTTTCGTTGCCTCCCGATGAACACGACGCATTCTGTTGCCTCCCCATGGACACGACGCATTCTGTTGCCTCCCCATGAACACGACGACGACGATGTTTCTCCGTTCCGACCCAGCCATGTACACGAGCCTTGGCCGTACGTATGCGCGAGTAGGCATTCGAGACCCTGCCTGTATGTACGTACGTGGCCGTATTTTTTTTCTTGCACCCTGGCCGTTGTACGTACGTGTACATGCTACGTGTGCGCCTCTACTACGACACGTACGCGCCTCTACTACGACACGTGCGCGCCTCTACATCGACCAGTATATATGTACGTACACGTTCGCGACCAGAATAACAACGCTACGTACGTGTAACACCCTGATAATAATGCTACAGTAATCTTCCCCTAATGATGTCATATCAACACCGTTTTACTAAGCCAATGGTCATTTGATCAAAATTCAAGTCAAACTCAAATTTAAAATAAAGTAAAAAAAATATTTATTAAAACGCAAAAAAAGTGTTCATGTTATTACAAATATTCACTAACTGTTTGATATGAAGAAACCAACATTATTTAAGTTGTTAAAATGCCCCTAGAAATTAAACAGTGGACCAGCAGCCATTTTAACCGACCTTTTCTTTTTCTAAAAAATAGATATACAATTCCAAATGCCTTGGAACTTTTGTGCACCTTCAAAATATTGCAATGTATTTATGTGGCAAGTTTCACATTTTTACAAAATCATTTGCTATCAAGAGAAAATGCAAATCAGAGAAAGAAATGCCAGAGAAAGAAAAAGGGAAAAGGGGGATCTAACCCACTGTACCACCAGGCCTCTAGTGACTACAGGGTGGCCCGGCCCCTTTGTGCTGGCCTTTCCCCAACCTCTCGTGAGAGGCAAGGAGGCCAGGGCGTGCACGCCGTCCATTGGCTGGATGGCGCGCTGTCGAGTATCCCGCGGCTCCCCCTCGCGGATAAGGGCAACCCCTCCTAGTCCCTCTCTCTCTCTCTCTCAATAACCCTAGTCCCCAAATCCCGCTCTCCCTTGCTCATATGCGACGACCTGGAAGAGGCCGAGCCCACGGTCGTCATCATCGTCGTCGATCCCGTGGCCACCGGCTTCCCTTCGTCGCGCCAAGACGCCCAGGAGCTTCGCCATCGTCGTCTTCGTCGTCCTCGCCTATCGGTTGGAGCTCAGACGGCCTGCTGCCTCGCCATCACACGGTCTTCTCCGCCACGTCCGCCGCATCTCGTCGACGAGCGCGACACGTCCGGCCACCTCCGTGCCTTTCGGCCATGTCCACGAACCCCTTGTGAGCTCCTCCTCCGACCCCCCTGCTTTGCCCCCTTGATCCACGCTGTTAGCCGCCGCTCCCGTGCTTGCCTTGGTCGCCATGGACACGCCGGAGTCCCATGTACGTGTTGCTTCTGTTGCGTGCCTCTCATGCTTCCACCGCTGCTCGTCGTCGCTGCGTGCTGCTCACGGCCGCGCGCCCACTGCTGCTTCCCCGCGGCCTCGCCCCTCATTGCTGCCCTGCCCGCGCCTCGCCGCTCCCTGCACCACACAAGCGCCACACATCCGCCTGCGCCCTGCCTTGTCGAGGCCGCGCCCGCCAGGGCCGCTGCTACCCGAGGCCGCGCCCCTGCTCATCCGCGCAACTGCCTCTCCGCAGTCAGCCGCGCCCGCGAGCGCCGGGGCTCGTTCATGCCCGCCTGCTGCCGCGTCCATTGCTATTTTGTTGCCGGTGTACTGCTTCTAGTTACTGTAGCTGGTACTAGCTAGCTTCTCTAATTCTACACTAAATAGACCTCTAAACAGCCTCTAAATTGCGGTTAAACAACTGTTAACAAGGCTAAGAGAAATATGAGTAGATGGTATACTTGACAAACTCCATTTTATTCCACTGGGCCAAATCCTTTCGATGTGTGGATTAATTCCTATGAAAATCACAAAGTTCTATGTTCTGTTAATAGAAAAGCCGAAAACAGCTTTAATTTCATAGCTACTTTAGAGCTATTGATGATCAAGCAAATGCACTCTAACAGAGATGAAAGTGCTACTATCTTGTAGATCACAGAAAAATGCTCAAAATTGATATAAGGCACAAAATCATAGGATGTACAGAACAATAGTTGTAGCGTTTTGAAAACAGCTAAGTGATGTTTAAAAACTGACGAATTCTCAGACTTAGCAAAATTTCAGGGTTTTTCCGGGTATTGTTAAATCTTTAATAAATTCGTTTAAAATAATCTGTAACTCGGATGAAAAAGTTTTATACATGAAAGTTGCTCAGAACAATGAGACGAATCCGGATACGCCCTCCGTTCGTCTGCCACACACCCCTAGCATAGCGAACATATAACTTCCTCCCTCCATTTCGTTTGTCCGAAAATGCCTAACTCCGGGGAAACATTGCCGGATGTTCTCCCCCTTCGCCGGTATCATGTAGCACCGCGTTAGATCATGTCTAGATCTGCCTGTTGTTCTGTTATGCCCCTGTTTGCTCTGTACTTACTGTTTCTTCCTCCTCTTCTCTCCGTTAGACCCCGAGACTGATGCTGCCCCTGTGATCGACTACGTCGACGATGACCCCCTCCTTGCCAGAGCAACCAGGCAAGCCCTCCATTTGATCATCCCAATATTGCCCATTCCATTCTCTCATGCTTGCATTAGATTTTGCTACTGTTATTGTTTGCTGCTATTCTGATGCATAGCCTGCTTTTATAACCTGCTCATTGTTACCTACCTGCTTATCCTAAACTGCTTAGTATAGGTTGGTTAGTGATCCACAAGTGACCCCCACCTTGTCCTTGTTGCCCCCGCTTCATCATTGAAGATCCGATCAACGGGATCGAAGACCAGGCCCCGACACCGCACATCACTTCCCCTTAGTTGCTCGACACTACTGGGTTACTATCGAGTGCCGAGGGTGAGGCCTCATCAGCACTTTTGATGTTAACCTGCTAGTGTAGTTATTCGGTCGTGGTTATCGAGGGTGATTCCACCTTAACCACTTCTGATACGACTCTGTCGTGCAACCCCTCAAGTGTGAACCTCGAGGGTGGTCCCTCTTACGTTCGCCTTGATGATTACATCGAGTGGAATTCATCGGGGGTGATTCCTCGGGTTTTCCCCTTGATGTTTGGACACACGGTTACTATGGTTACTATGAATTTACACTGAACCATGTTACTAAAGACGGGTCGACCCTGAGGGGTACCCGCGCGAGCATAATTGCGAGTGATGTGGAGTCGGGTTGACATGGAAGGTGCCCGCGAGATAATTACGAGGCGTGGCCGGGCATTCCTAGCCCTTGCCGCAAGTCCTCGAGACGGGGCGACGGGGTCACATCTTTCGTGAGTCTCTGCTTGTTACCGCGCGTTCCTAATCCACTACGATTTGGATATTTGATCCGAAGGGCCTCTGGCCTGATAGCACTAACCATCACGTGGGCATAGTATGGGCGTTCTGCGTCGTATGCATCAGCCGAAGCTTATTAGACGTCAACGACTGAGTGGCGCGCGCCGGGTTGGACTGCGTAAGCACCTACCTTGTTGAAGGAGGTAGCTAGGTCTGCTCACCGGCCGCGTACGCAACGTGCAGGAGTTCCCGGGGAGATGGCCCATGACCCCTGGGAGCATAGGTTTAGTCCGGCGTGCTGGCCTCTCTATTAAGCCTAGGTCGGGTTGCGGCGTATTGTTTGGCCGAGGCCGGGCATGACCCAGGAAAGTGTGTCCGGCCGGAGTTAATCGAGCGTGATGGGTAAGTTGGTGCACCCCTGCAGGGAAGAAAACATCTATCGATAGCCTGTCCTACGGTAACGGACACTTGGAGTTGTATCCCGATCGATACAACTAGAACTGGATACTTGTGATGAGAACTGGATGGTGATGAGAATTGGATTGTGATGATAACTGGATAGTATGGCTCTGGGATTGCTTTCTCGTAGGGAGTCGAGAAAGGATCTCTGGCCGAGGTTGATAACACTACTACTACTTTACTTTATGCTACTCTACTCCCTCCTGTTGCTACAAGATGGTGGTTTCCAGAAGATGCTAGTCTTCGATAGGCTAAGCTTTCCCCCTTCTCTTCTGGCATTCTGTAGTTCAGTCCACAGATACAACCTTTTTCTTTGATACCGATGCATATGTAGTGTAGATCCTTGCTTGCGAGTACTTTGGATGAGTACTCACGGTTTCTTTGCTCCCCCTTTTTTTCCCCTTTCTTCTTTCTGGTTGATGCAACCAGATGTTGGAGCCCAGGAACCAAATGCCACCATTGATGCCTACTACTACGTGATGGCCGCTGACGACTTGGAGTAGTTAGGAGGCTCCCAGGCAGGAGGCCTTGCCTTTTC
The DNA here is from genome assembly GCF_002162155.2 of Triticum dicoccoides. Lineage (NCBI taxonomy): Eukaryota > Viridiplantae > Streptophyta > Magnoliopsida > Poales > Poaceae > Triticum > Triticum dicoccoides. The sequence continues at coordinate 28,290,533 of NC_041388.1, forward strand.
GATCGATGTTGCTTTTGTGCTAGCCTTCTTAAGTCAAACTTGTCTAGCTTATGTCTGTACTCATATATTGTTGCTTCCGCTGACTCTGGTGTTTTCGAGCTTATGTATTCGAGCCCTCGAGGCCCCTGGCTTGTAATATAAAGCTTGTATTATTTTTAATTTATGTCTAGAGTTGTGTTGTGATATCTTCCCGTGAGTCCTTGATCTTGATTGTACACATTTGCGTGTATGATTAGTGTACGGTCGAATCGAGGGCGTCACAGTACGCTTCGACCAGGTGGGTCCCGACTGTCAGGCACTTCCTTGCCTGCGAAGATGTAGCTGGTCGGTCCCAGCAGTCAGGGGGGCGAATCGTTTTTTTTGCCCGGACGCACTTCCTTGCGTGCGAAGGTGTAGCTGCTGGGTTCCAGTAGTCAGGGGGGAATCATTTTGTTTTTTTTGCCCGGACGCACTTCCTTGTGTGCGAAGATGTAGTCGGTGGGTCCCAACAGTCAGGGGGGCGAATCACTTTTTTCCGGACGCACTTCCTTGCGTGCGAAGATGCAGTTGGTGGGTCCCAGCAGTCAAGGGGGCGAATCGTTTTTTTTCGGACGCACTTCCTTGCGTGCGAAGATGTAGCTGGTGGGTCCCAGCAGTCAGGAGGAAACCCTTTTTTTCACGAAATACGGTGGCCCGTCCGGTGGGTCCCCACTGTCAGGTGGAGGAATAATTATTTTGCGCGTAATAAGGAGGCACTTCCTTGCTGCGGCCGTGGACCCAGCTGTCAGCCTCTCCACGTACAGTCCACGTCCGATGGAAGCCATTCCTTGACCATGTTGACCACGCCGGGCCGAGAGCACCAGGGCGGTCGACGACGGCGAGGCCTAGGAAGGGGACGACATGGAGCCGGGGAAGACGCGGCAGTGGATGCCCACGCGTAGAGGAGTATGAGGGTTCACTCGTTCGGCTGCGGTGTGAGGCTGCCGTCGCTGCAAAATAACAAGGGGTGTGGGTGCGTAGAGGGATGGCCCGGCCAGCGGTGGGAGTAGTAGGGGGCGGTGAGGCCTCCGCGGCATCATAGTCGGCCACGGGCGACAGGGGCAGGCGGCACGACCGGCGCTGCTTTGGGCGGCTGGAGCAAGAAGACCAGAGGTTGAAGAAGCACTACGACCGTTGGATGGACATCGTACGGTCACTAGAGCTAGAATCGTTCATATATTGACTAAAGTTGACAAAGGCCTCCGTCCCAGTCAACTTAGTAGGCCCACAAGTCAGCCTCCCACCAAGGTGGGTCCCAGCTAGCAGGGAGTATTCATTTTTTTGTGCGTAATAAGGAGGCACTTCCGGTGGGTCCGAGCTGACAGCGGGGGGAACGTTTTTTTCGCGAAATACGGTGGCCCGTCCTGTGGGTCCCAGTTGTCAGGGGGAAACGTTTTTTTCACGAAATACTGGTGGCCCGTCCGGTGGGTCCCTACTGTCAGGTGGAGGAATAATTATTTTCCGTGTAATAAGGAGGCACTTTCTTGCGGCTGTCGTGGACCCAGCTGTCAGCCTCTCCATGTGCAGTACTCTTCCGATGGAAGTCGGTCGTTGACCACATTGACCACGCCGCGCCGAGAGCACCCTGGCGGTGGACGACGGTGAGGCCTAGGGAGGGGACGACGCAGAGCCGGGGAAGACGCGACAGTGGAAGCCCGCGCGGAGAGGAGTGCGAGGGTTCACCGGTTCGGCTGCGGTGTGAGGCTGCCGTCGCCGCAGAATAACAGGGGGTGTGGGTGAGTAGAGGGATGCCCTGGCCAGTGGTGGGAGTAGTAGGGGGCGCTGAGGCCTGCGCGGCAACACAGCCGGCCACGGGAGGCAGGAGTAGGCGGTCCCGCCGGCGCTGCTTCGGCGGCTGGAGCAAGAAGATCAGAGATTGAAGAAACACGACAAGTCAGACCACTAAACAGGCCCACAAGTCAGACCACTCCCTCTTTTTTTAATAATTTATATATAGCTCATGGCAACTTCTTATGCAATTTGTTGCAGTCATTTTTTTGGTTGGCCAAGGCCAATTTCGCATACTTCTGTGGGTTCCAAACTATTTTTCATACCGAAATGTCGAGCCAGATTTAAAGTACTTTGAAGATATATTTAAATTAGGTTAATGCCCAGTGAAATAGGAATCTGAAAATGTGAAAAAATATAGAAATTATAAAGTAATTGCCAATTTGTCATCTGCTTTTATATTTACAACCCATTTCATATTACTTTCAAGATTTGCAGACGTCTTGAAAGAGTTGCAGCCCATCAGGGCGTAGAAAACTAAGTAGGCCTCGATTGGGTATTATTCAGAAAAAATAAACTGGGCTCATTTTCACAAAGAAAAAATAGCTGGGCTGGTCACATGGTGAACATAAAATATAAGCCTGGGCTAGACGGGCCACAGCCCAGTTCAAACCCTGCTCCGTCTCAACAATACCAAACAAAAAAAATATTGCTCAAGTAGCTACGTCCCAGGTGTCAGCCGATCTTGTGTTGTTCTCTTGTCTATTGACTATATACGCTCACAATGTCGTGGGTCCCAGATGTCAGGAAAACACTAGGAGGAAGCATTTTATTTTTCCACACGCTGACGTGGTGGGCCCCTACTGTCATCCTCTCCACGTACTTCTGCCGATTCCTATTGTTTGTTGACCATGTTGACAACGCGAGAGGGCGGCGCCGCGGCGAGCCCACCAAAGCGCGCAGAGGACGTCGGCATTAACGATTTAGGAGACGGTGGGGCGGCGATGTGTGCGCTGAGGCGCAGCCAGCCGTGGGAGGCGGAAGCAGGCGGCCCCAGCGGCGCTGGTTTGGTTTTGGCGGCTGGAGGAAGACAGGACTGAAGAAACACGACAGGCTGTAAAAGCAGCAGGAGTACTTAACAACCTTAACTGAAACCAGCAGGGGCACTTAACAACCAAAGCTGAAAGCAGTATGAGTACTTATACAGGTTCAACCGTACAAAGCACGCCTCGAACAGTGCTACTTTGCCTACAGTTAACCAAGGGTGAGGCCGCCAAGCCCCAGGACAAGGCCCAGGCACCACCCCGCGCATCCACAACCTTCTGAAAGCGGCTTCATCTCGCAACGTGGTCAATAAACATGATATTCGCTTTAGAGCCATGAAAAAGCATGAACATAATCTTCTGTCCTATTCTCCAAGATGGACGGGCCTTCATTATTTGAGACCACCCATGAATAAGTATCTTTTCACCTCCAAGGGGAATTGAGTAGGTCGACATAAACATCATGTTGTGACCAAGCGCAAGTCTGACCCGACCATGGTCAGGCATCTGTATAGGAACAATAGAACTCGGCAGTTCCTATTTCAAGAAGATCACAACTGTAAAACTGTGTATAAGCAATAGTTTATGAACAGCATATATAATAGAAAACAGCTCGTACCAGAAGTTTCTCAACACAGTTGGACCTATTCAACGAGTGCAGCAGTGGCACACATATCCCACGTGGCCTTCCACCATTGAAACGCCCCACAAGGACCTCAAGACGATCAATAAAGTGTAGGAACTTGTGGATGTCGATCCAGTCAACTTCAGTGCCGTTAGTAACAGCCGAGTCATTACAGAGTAACAAACGAGCAGACTGCTTAACTCTGAAAAAACCTACACGTGCCACCAATTATAAGAAAATATTAGTTAGAAGTAGCATCTTCGTGAGAGATTCGTTGCTACTTCTAAAGTTAAATTGTGATTAGTTAGATAGAATAGGTGGATTAAGAAGTAATCGAGGCAACAAGCAAGAACCAGATACAAAACTAACATGGATGAAAAATTGGAACGACGTCGGGGTGGAAGATCGCAGTGAAGATGAGACCAGGTTCTGCTATTTCCATCAACATTCGTGCACCAACTTTCAATCCGTAACACTTGAGAAAGTTTATCCAAGTTCGGCCATAAAAAAGCAGCGATCTTCTTGGTTCATGAACCCAACTCGGAACTTATATCCATGGCTTGTCTTCACTGTGACCATTAAACTAGTGTATTCAGTTATGGCAAGGCCGAGCATCTTGAGTACATGTGTTCTGGCAGAGCAAATAATACACTGCAGGGAAAATAATATGAGAACATAGCATGCTAAAAAAAACCACCCTCCCGGATAGAAAAGAGGATTCTAGGAACATACTGTGCGTGTTTCAAAATGCTGTGTTAGGATGAGAAGGAACAAGTGTGGCGTCTCGCCGAGGGCGCAGAAACCTGCAGGGTACTCGCACTTTGGGCACTTCAAATGAAACACACTAGATTCAGTAGGAAGAAAAATGCATCAACGGCGGCGGCTGCCATCCTAGGATTACCTGCGACCAAGGGACTTGGATTTATCGGGGATGGATGAAGAATTCGTACCTGGTTCTCCATGAGAAAACCCTATGCAATCGCCGAGAGGGGGTTTTCTCTGAACAAGCAGACGAGGGAGAAGGGGATTCAGGCCCAGTAAAATATTGCCGCTTCGTCCATCCAGCTTACTGCTAAAGCTGGAAAGGGGGTTGTGATTTGACGGCTCATTGGGCATTACTGCGGCGCTACGATCGGGGTGTGTCTACCATGAAGTTGTGCACTCTAATTTGTGCATATGGCACGTGGACCCCGTTGTCGGTTGCCCCACATATCAGCGAAAGGAAGTAGAAAGACATGAGTAACTAGTTACACATAAATATATTTTTTGACAGAGAGATACTCCCTTTGTAAAGAAATATACAAATCTTTTATATCACAGGCTCACCTTGCCGAGAAATATACTCCCTCTGCAACGCACGGGCATTATGGGGGTTTAGCTTTTTTATGGGGGTTTAGCTGAGAATATAATACTCAGATAGGCTCACGGTTCTGGACTTTGAGCCGCAGGCCGACCCTGCATGTTTGGGGGCCCATGTGTTCTACCTCAGCACTTTTCATATTGCAAGTGATCCGTATGGTGCTGGTTTTAGATGTTGTCGCAAGGCGAATACACAAAATTGAATAAAGCACGGCAGCTGTTGGAATGAAATCGAACGACAGTTCCTAACCAGCAATCAGAGTTGCAATTCTATCAACGATATACCATGTGATAAATAATACTGTCGTATTACTTATACACATAGGACACTTGTTTCACCATGCCAGATTATTACATCAAAATCTCTCAGAGGATAGAGCAGTTCGGCAGTTGCGTGCTGCTACTGAAGAATTTCAAAGTTGATTTGGACCAGCTCTCCTTGCCGAGAAAGTTCGATTTTGGCATTATCCCCTACCACAAGATATGATTTAGATTTGAACCTTGACCATCCTTTAGCATCAATCATCAGGCGACCATCCTTTGTACTTACGGTATATTGAGCAGGTTCATTCACACCAAGGTTGCGCATGGTAAGAGAAACTTGGCCGCGGTCGCCCGGATTGTTGAATGACTCCCTCGTTGCTCTAGGAATTCTCTGTTTGTAAACAAGAAGACATACCCAAACAGTTAAATCAACACAGTGAATCATGTGAAACAACATGGAAATAAACAAGAACGAAGCACTTGGGCGGTCAATGCTTACCAAGAAGGTGGACATGTCGGTTTTTGTAAGGACTTTGGTATATGAAGTGCGAACTGCAGCCCAGTCTATTGCCGGTGCAACTGCATGGGCCGGAGCAGATGCAAGTGCAAGTGTTGGTGCAGGTGCCGAAGCCGCTGCTGCTGCCGGAGATAGTGCTCCTTGTAGAGCTAGTGCCGGTGTCGGAGCAGGTGCCGATGTCGATGCCTGATCCTCTCGTAGATCATACTGGTCCGCTGATGCGGTTGGTGCCCAATCCTCAGCTGGATCAGACTGAGCTATTGCCGCTGTCAGTGCTAGAGCAACTGCCGGTGCTCGATCTGTGCGAGACAGTGATGATCGTGTCTGGTCTGCTATGATCAGCTTTCTAACTTGACTAGGATCCGTGACCGTGATTGTAAGTGCATCTAGTGCCACCCCTAGTTGGTTTTGGAGTATTGACGACAAACCTGGTTGAGGGGCTAATGTGTTTGTGAGAATTGCAGGATAACACAGGTAGAAGTCCCTCATTAATTCGGTTTTCCTACCAGAGATGACCCCTAAAAATGAATGAAGACATTGAAGTCAAAGGTGGTATGTGAAGACATTCACATTGAAGACTATGACAAGAGAAGACATCGCATGAAGACTATGGAGCGCGAAGACTTAGTTGTTTCGTCGTTCTTTTTCTTCTTTGTTCAGTCATAGGAACCACCGTATTGTTAAGTGGGGTCCAAGTGAACCCGTCAGAATGACTGAAGTGATGCTTAACCAAAATCCTATGTCTTCGAGTGAAGACTATGAGAGCAAATCTTGTCCAGAGTTGGATAAGTCAGCTTTGCTTGTAGCCCAAGTAAAGTTGCCGTGTGTGTTTGAAATCTGACCATTGGAACACGTGTCAGTTCCTTAGTGACCAAGGGTCATTTCGGACAAATCAGGTCGGGTTGCCTAGTGGCTATAAATAGCCCACCCTCTACAACTGTAAACAGTTGGCTGCTTAGAGTTAGTGCACAACTTTTGTCGTTTGAGAGCAACCCACCTCGAAGCCTTTGAGAGAGAATTCCTTGCAAGGATAAAGCCCTAAACATCCAGAGCCAAAGAGTATTAGGCATCACTCAAGTCTTCCTGTCTGTGTGATCTGAAGACTTATTACACTTGAGGACTGTGAATCCTCCAGCCGGTTAGGTGTCGCGTTCTGAGCATCCAAGAGTCATGTGGATCGGCAGTGAACGAAGTCTGTGAAGGTTTGGAAGTCTACCTTGAAGACTTACTAGAGTGATTGGGCGAGGACTGGGTGTCCTTAGCTCAAGGGGAATAAGGTGAAGACGAGGTCTTCTGAGTTGAATCTCAGCCTCCCTAACCAGACGTACAGTTGTCACAACAACTGGAACTAGTCCAACAAATCATTGTCTTCAACGAGTCACTGGTTTCATCCTTCCCTTCCCTTTACTTACTGTTGGTCCTTGTGAAGTCATTGTATGATTGCTTTATCTTTTGTCTTCACTGAGTGACTGCTTGTTTTGATTGGCTTCACAATGTCTTCCTACCTGATCTTTACTGCCTAGCTGCTATTAGTCATTATGCTTTCACTCTATTGAATACTTGACTATGGTTTGCCTAGTGTAGTCTACCTTCCGTTGCATGGTAATAGGTTTATTTCTATCGTTTGTCTTCGAAACTTCCATGTTTTGAAGACTTTCATAAAAATCGCCTATTCACCCCCCCTCTAGTCGATCACTAGCATTTTCAATTGGTATCAGAGCAAGGTACTCCCTTGTTCTGTGTGATTCGGTTTAACCACCTGGAGTTTTAGCTATGTCGACTGCAGGGATAATCAAAGTCTCCGCTGCGTGCCCAGTCTTCGATGGAACTGAATATCCCTACTGGAAGAATAAGATGTGCATGCATCTTGAAGCCATTGATGTCGACCTATGGTATGTCGTCAAGAATGGCGTTCCCAAGGCTGGTGAAGGTGTCACCGCTGCTGATGTCAAGAAGTTCGTTCAACTGGACTCCACTGCCAAGAACATCATCTGTGCTCATCTGAGCAAAGGACAGTATGGCCGTGTGAGTGCTTTGGAAACATCTAAGCTAGTCTGGGACTGGCTCTCCAAGGTCAACGAAGGCGTCTCAACCCAGAGAGATCAAAGAATCAGTGTTCTTCGCAACATCTTCAACCGCTTCAAGAGAAATGACAATGAGAATGCTCAGCTCATGTTTGATCGACTCACTGACATCACAAATGACCTTCAAGCCCTCGGCGCCACTGAGATCACCAAGCATGAAGTTGTCAAGACACTCCTAAGATCACTTGACAGCTCGTTTGACACCCTAGCCCTGATGATTCAAGAACGTCCTGACTTCAAAACACTCGATCCGTCTGACATACTTGAGAGGCTCAACACACACGAGTTTCAGCTTTCTGAGAAAAGAGATATCTACGGTCCCAACTATGGGCGAACTCGTGCCTTGAAGGCAAAACTATCTCCTCATCTGAAGAAGAGTCTAACAGCAGTTCTGATGATCCTGAAGACATTGGAAAGGAGCTTGCTATGCTTGTGAAGAAGTTCCAAAAATTCACCAAGAAGAAAGGCTTCAGAAAGTCCTCACGATCAAGCTCAAGGAATGATGAAGCTTCTGCTCATGACTACAAGAAGAGAACATGCCACAAGTACAAGAAACCTGGCCACTACATCACCGAGTGTCCGCAGTGGGACAATGAGAACAAGAAGAAAAAGAAGAGCAAGGAGTATGATTCTGATGACAAGAAGAAGAAGAAGAAATACTCAAAGTCTTCTTCCAAGTCCTCCTCAAAGTCTTCATCACACAAGAAGAGCTCATCTTGAAAGTGCTAGTGATCGACTAGAGGGGGGTGAATAGGCGATTTTTATGAAAGTCTTCAAAACATGGAAGTTTCAAAGACAAACGATAGAAATAAACCTATTACCATGCAGCGGAAGGTAGACTACACTAGGCAAACCATAGTCAAGTATTCAATGAAGTGAAAGCACAATGACTAATAGCAGCTAAGCAGTAAAGATCAGGTAGGAAGATATTGTGAAGCCAATCAGAACAAGCAATCACTCAGTGAAGACAAAAGATAAAGCAATCATACAATGACTTCACAAGGACCAACAAAAAGTAAAGGGAAGGGAAGGATGAAACCAGTGAGCTTGGTGAAGATAAAGATTTGGTAGACCAGTTCCAACTGCTGTGACAATTCTACGTCTGGTTAGGGCGGCTAGGTATTTAAACCTGAGGACACATAGTCTCGGACACCCGGTCCTGAACACGTAGCTCAGGACACCTAGTCCTCACCGTATTCCCCTTGAGGTAAGGTCACACAGACCTTGCCCAATCACTCTGGTAAGTCTTCAAGGTAGACTTCCAAACCTTCATAGACTTCGTTCACCGGCGATCCACAATGACTCTTGGATGCTCAGAACGCGACGCCTAACCGGCTGGAGGATTCACAGTCCTCAAGTGTAATAAGTCTTCAGATCACACAGACAGGAAGACTTGAGTGATGCCTAACACTCTTTGGCTCTGGGTGTTTAGGGCTTTATCCTCGCAAGGAATTATCTCTCAAAGGCTTCGAGGTGGGTTGCTCTCAAACGACAAAAGTCGTACTCTAACTCTGAGTAGCCAACCATTTATGGTTGTAGGGGGTGGGTTATTTATAGCCACTAGGCAACCCGACCTGATTTGTCCGAAATGACCCTTGGTCACTAAGGAACTGACACGTGTTCCAACGGTTAAATTTCAAACACACACGACAACTTTACTTGGACTACAAGCAAAGCTGACTTATCCAACTCTGGACAAGATTTTCTCTCATAGTCTTCACTAAAAGACATAGAATTTCGGTTAAGAATCACTTCAGTCATTCTGACTGGTTCTCTTGGACCCCACTTAACAGTACGGTGGTTCCTATGACTCAACAAAGAAGAAAAAGAACGACGAAAGAACTAAGTCTTCGCGCTCCATAGTCTTCATGCGATGCCTTCTCTTGTCATAGTCTTCAATGTGAATGTCTTCACATACCACCTTTGTCTTCAATGTCTTCTTAGTGAAGATATGAGAAAGACAATCAAATCAACATAGTGAATATAATCATGAAGACAAGTTGAGATTGAAGCCAAACCAAATGTGAAGAAATACCAAACGTAACGCCATGAGTGAATCACTTCAAACAGAAAAAATTGGTGGTGGCGTTACCCACTGTATAGGAAGTATTAGACCCAGACACGGCGCACAATTATCGTGGCGCTCTGAAGTCAAATTCCACATTAATGTATTCACACTTAGAATGTAAGTCTTCATTGATTGAAGATATACTTTACTTCATGTGTTGCACATCTAAGTCATCAACATGCATAAGTGTTAGGATGTGTGCCTGATCATAGGACATTTGAGGATTCCAAGATATTTAGCTCACACCGTAACTTGCAAAACCTCTTCTCATCCAAGGGCTTGGTGAAGATATCTGACAATTGCTCTTCAGTGTTGACGTGTATGATATCAATATCTTCCTTCACAACATGATCTCTGAGAAAGTGATGACGAATTTCAATGTGCTTTGTCTTCGAGTGCTGAACTGGGTTGTTGGCAATCTTGATGGCGCTTTTGTTGTCGCAGTAGAGTGGCACTTGCTTCAGATGAATGCCATAGTCTTTGAGTGTTTGCTTCATCCATAGAAGCTGAGCGCATCAAGATCCAGCAGCAATGTATTCAGATTCAGCAGTGGAGAGAGATACACAGTTCTGCTTCTTTGAAGACCAACATACAAGTGATCGTCCCAGAAAATGACATGTGCCTGATGTAGACTTGCGATCCACCGTGTCACCAGCATAATCAGCATCCAAGAATCCAACCAGATCAAACTCTGAGCCCTTTGGATACCATAATCCTAACATTGGGGTGTAAGCCAAATATCGAAGAATTCGCTTCACAGCTAAGTGATCGATTCCTTTGGTGTCGCTTGGAATCGAGCACACATGCAAACACTAAGCATAATATCTGGCCTAGATGCACATAGATAAATTAAAGAACAAATCATGGAGCGGTATACCTTTTGATCGAACTCTTTACCATTGTCGTCGGGACCCAGATGATGTTTGGCTGGCATTGGCATCGTGAAGCCTTTGCAGTCTTGCATCCCAAATTTCTTCAGGCAATCTTTGAGGTACTTCTCTTGAGATATGAAGATGTCGTTGTGTTGCTGACATATTTGAAGACCAAGGAAGAACTTCAGCTCACCCATCATGGACATCTAATATTGCTCTTGCATCATATATCCAAACTCTTCACTGTATTTCTGATTGGTGCAGCCGAAGATAATGTCATCCACATATATTTGGCACACAAACAGTTCACCATCATAGGTCTTCGTGAAGAGAGTGGGGTCGAGGGAACCAGGTTTGAAGCCTTTGCTCTCCAGGAAATCTTTGAGTGTGTCATACCAAGCCTGAGGGGCTTGTTTGAGGCCATACAGTGCCTTGTTGAGCTTGTACACCATGTCAGGATGTTTTGGATCTTCAAAGCCAGGCAGTTGTGCAACATACACTTCTTCTTCAATCTTGCCATTGAGAAAAGCGCTCTTCACATCCATTTGATACAGAAGAATGTTATGATGATTTGCATAGGCCAGCAGTATGCGTATGGCTTCAAGTCTAGTCACAGGAGCAAATGTTTCATCGAAGTCAATCCCTTCAACTTGAGTGTACCCTTGAGCAACGAGACGAGCTTTGTTTCTGACAACTTGACCATGCTCATCTTGCTTGTTGCGATATATCCATTTGGTGCCTATTATATTGTGCTTGCGAGAATCAGGACGCTTAACCAGTTCCCATACATTATTTAGCTCAAATTGTTGAAGCTCTTCTTGCATAGCTTGAATCCATTCAGGTTCCATGAAGGCTTGTTCAACTTTCTTGGGTTCAGATATTGAAACGAATGTGAAGTGCCCACAGAAATTTGCTAGCTGTGTTGCCCTTGAACGAGTGAGTGGACCTGGTGCATTGATGCTATAATTTATTTTCTCAATCTGTACTTCATTTGCAACACGAGGATGTACAGGACGAAGATTTTGCTCTTGCTGATCATTGTCATTGTTAGAAGGATTGTCTTCAGGCTGAGCATTGTCTTTAGGTTGATCATTGTCTTCAAGTTGATCAGGTGTGGAGATGATAAGTTCCTCTTCAGGCTGAGCTTCAGAAGGTATGATTTCTCTAGTTCCCATAAGTTTGATTGATTCACTGGATGGAACTTCATCTAGCACGTTTGGCAGGTGCTCTCTTTGTGAGCCGTTAGTCTCATCGAACCGCACATCCACTGTTTCAACCACTTTATAGTGAAAAAGGTTGAAGACTCTGTAGGAGTGTGAATCCTTTCCATATCCAAGCATAAAACCTTCATGTGCTTTTGGTGCAAATTTTGAAGTGTGATGTGGATCCTTGATCCAGCACCTGGCACCAAATACTCTGAAGTAACTGACATTTGGCTTCTTGCCAGTAAGGAGCTCACAGGATGTCTTGTTCAGAAGCTTGTGAAGATAAACACGGTTGATGATATGGCATGCAATATCAATGGCTTCAGGCCAGAATTTTCTTGGAGTCTTGTATTCATCAAGCATCGTCCGAGCCGTCTCAATAAGTGTTCTGTTCTTGCGTTCGACGATGCCATTCTGTTGTGGCGTGTACGGAGCTGAGAATTCATGTGTGATGCCCAAAGTATCAAGATATGTATCTAGGCCAGTGTTCTTGAATTCAGTGCCATTGTCACTTCTGATGTGCTTTATCTTGACGCCATAGTTGTTCATTGCTCGATTGGCGAAGCGTCTGAAGACATCCTGCACTTCAGTCTTGTAGAGGATTATATGCACCCAAGTATATCTTGAATAACAGCAACAATGACAAAGCCATAGAGACAAGCAGTAGTAGTAAGAGTTGAGTAATGAGTGGGACCGAACAGATCCATGTGGAGCAGTTCGAAGGGTTGAGTCGTTGTCATGATTGTCTTCGAGGGATGCTTGGCCCTCGTCATCTTTCCTGCTTCACAGGCACCGCATAAGTGATCCTTCTTGAACTTGACGCCCTCGATGCCTATGACATGCTTCTTCCTTGCAAGGGTGTGGAGGTTCCTCATGCCAGCATGCCCTAGCCTCCGATGCCAGAGCCAGCATTCAGAAGCTTTTGCTAGAAGACATACGGCAAGTTGTGGTCCTGCTGAGAAATCTACCACGTACAAATCATATTTCCGATACCCTTCAAACACTAGAGACTTGTCAGATTCCATTAGAACAAGGCAACGATATTTTCCAAACATCACAATCATGCTTAAATCGCAAAGCATTGAGACATACATTAAGTTGAAACCAAGGGATTCAACAAGCATGACTTTATTCATGTGTTGATCCTTTGAGATTGCAACTCTACCTAGACCCAATACCTTGCTTTTACCAGTATCGGCAAATGTGATGTGCCTTTTGTTAGATGGACGTAAGGTTGAGTCCATGAGAAGGCTTCGCTTGCCAGTCATGTGATTAGTACACCCACTATCAATAATCCATTCTGAAGCAGCTGGTATCGTACCCTACAGTGCAGTTAGGGGGATAAGCTTCACGAAGAGAATTGTGAAGCATAAACATTTGACGAGCAAGTGGATTATGAAAGCTTAGATCGAGGTTAGGACTGATAGGGCAAGCAAGCGACTCAGGAACAAAATACATAATAAGATCATTTGGGCATTTGATCTTGCGCCCTACAAGATGTTTAAGGTCCCCAACAATAGCTTCAGACGATTTTGGTTTTTGGCTGGAGACCTTTCCCTGCAAAAGAGAGTTAAGCTTTCTTAGCCACCCACATCTTCAAGGGTGGCTTCGAAGCAATGAGTCTAAGTGCAGCATCTGAGAACTTTGGCTTTGGAGCCCTAGCAAAAAGTCTTGTAGGTGGACAATAGTACTCATAAGAATAAGCAGAGTAGTTCTTGGTCTTATGAACATGGCGGTTTGATGAAACGCGCTCATATTCATAGGCCTGAGTAAGGTTTCCCTGCAAACCATTTGCGTTAGTGAGACTCAGGTGAGTCCTCTGTCTGTATGAAGCCTTTGGATCGTATGAAGCCTGTGGTCTGGGGTTTGTCTTCTTCATGTGTGGTGTCTTGACGACATTCACAGGAAGATTCTCCAAACATCTTTTCGGCACCCAGACTTTCTTCATAGGCGGCCCATTCCTGCAGTTAGTACCAATATACCTGGCAAACACTTCACCATTCTGATTCTTAAATAGTTTATAGTTTGCATCAAAGGATTCATCAATAACAATGGGATTAGCACAAGTGAAGACAGATAGGCTGGATGGATCCGCTGAAGGTTCCTTTGCAGCAACCCATGTGCTTTTGGGGTAATGCTCAGGTTTCCAGTAAGAGCCATCAGCATTAATTTTCCTTTCGAACCCAACACCCTCTTTCCTAGGGTTTCGGTTCAGGATCTGCCTATTGAGGACATCACATAGTGTCTGATGCCCTTTGAGACTTTTGTGCATCCCTGTTTCAAGCAATGTCTTCAACCTAGCATTCTCATCAGCAGTAGCAGTGGTATCCTCAGCAGAGGGGTTAGTTACCACATCAACAGTTGAAGATATTGCAATAGTAGCAGCAGTAGAACACCCAGCAACAGAAGTAGCGTTGTCACGCTTGATGCATTTAAGACATGGTTCAAATCTTTCCTGAGCTGAACTGATCTGTTCGGCGCGAAGTGACTCGTTTTCCTTTTGAAGATCTTCATGAGCCGCTCTCAATTTCTCAAGATCTTGCTTCCTTTGAAGATAATCATAGGAAAGCTTTTCATGAGTTGTTGAGAGCATTTCATGACGACTTTCAAGTTCCTCATACTTAACGTGAAGATTTTTTATGTCTTCAATTAAGGACTGAGATCGAGTCATTTCAGCGTCTAACAGATCATCGCTTTTGTCTAACAGTTTTTGAATATGTTCCATAGCTTTCTGTTGTTCAGTTGCAATTTTAGCAAGTGTTTTGTAGCTGGGTTTGGAACCACAATCAGAGTCATCTTCACTAGATGTTTGATAGTGAGTAGTGCATGTGTTTACCTTGGCACTGCGTGCCATGAAGCAGTAGGTAGGAGCGGAGTAGTCCTTGTCATTTGCATCGGTGTCGATGATGAAGTCATTGTCTTCAGTGTTGAAGATGGACTTGGCAACGTATGTTGTAGCCAGACTCGCAACGCCAGAATCGGACTCCTCCTCAGACTCCACCTCCGCCTCCTCAGAAGCGGACTCCTCCTCTGAATCCATTTCCTTGCCAACAAACGCACGTGCCTTGCCAGATGATCTCTTCTTGTGTGATGAAGACTTTGAGGAAGACTTGGAAGATTGAGTATTTCTTCTTCTTCTTGTCGTCAGAGTCATACTCCTTGCTCTTCTTCTTCTTGTTGTTCTCATTGTCCCACTGCAGACACTCAGAGATGTAGTGGCCAGGTTTCTTGCACTTGTGGCATGTTCTCTTCTTGTAGTCATGAGCAGAAGCTTCATCATTCCTTGAGCTTGATCGTGAAGACTTTCTGAAGCCTTTCTTCTTGGTGAATTTTTGGAACTTCTTCACAAGCATAGCAAGCTCTTTTCCAATGTCTTCAGGATCATCAGAACTGCTGTCCGATTCTTCTTCAGATGAGGAGACAGCTTTTGCCTTCAAGGCACGAGTTCGCCCATAGTTGGGACCATAGATGTCTCTTTTCTCAGAAAGCTGAAACTTGTGTGTGTTGAGCCTCTCAAGTATGTCAGACGGATTGAGTGTCTTGAAGTCAGGACGTTCTTGAATCATCAGGGCTAGGGTGTCAAACGAGCTGTCAAGTGATCTCCGGAGTGTCTTGATGACTTCATGCTTGGTGATCTCAGTGGCGCCGAGAGCTTGAAGCTCATTTGTGATGTCAGTGAGTCGATCAAACGTGAGCTGGACATTCTCATTGTCATTTATCTTGAAGCGGTTGAAGAGGTTGTGAAGGACACTGATTCTCTGATCTCTCTGGGTTGAGACACCTTCATTGACCTTGGAGAGCCAGTCCCAGACTAGCTTAGATGTTTCCAAAGCACTCACGCGGCCATATTGTCCTTTGGTCAGATGACCACAGATGATGTTCTTGGCAGTGGAGTCCAGTTGAACAAACTTCTTGACATCAGCAGCGGTGACACCTGCACCAGCCTTGGGAACGCCATTCTTGACGACATACCATAGGTCGACATCAATGGCTTCAAGATGCAGGCACATCTTATTCTTCCAGTAGGGATATTCAGTTCCATCGAAGACGGGGCATGCAGCGGAGACTTTAATTATCCCTGCAGTCGACATAGCTAAAACTCCAGGTGGTTAAATCGAATCACACAGAACAAGGGAGTACCTTGCTCTGATGCCAATTGAAAGTGCTAGTGATCAATGGAAGTTTCAAAGGCAAACGATAGAAATAAACCAATTACCATGCAGCGGAAGGTAGACTACACTAGGCAAACCATAGTCAAGTATTCAATGAAGTGAAAGCACAATGACTAATAGCAGCTAAGCAGTAAAGATCAGGTAGGAAGATATTGTGAAGCCAATCAGAACAAGCAATCACTCAGTGAAGACAAAAGATAAAGCAATCATACAATGACTTCACAAGGACCAACAGTAAGTAAAGGGAAGGGAAGGATGAAACCAGTGAGCTTGGTGAAGACAAAGATTTGGTAGACCAGTTCCAACTGCTGTGACAGTTGTACGTCTGGTTAGGGCGGCTAAGTATTTAAACCTGAGGACACATAGTCCCAGACACCCAGTCCTGAACACGCAGCTCAGGACACCCAGTCCTCACCGTATTCCCCTTGAGGTAAGGTCACACAGACCTCGGCCAATCACTCTGGTAAGTCTTCAAGGTAGACTTCCAAACCTTCACAGACTTCATTCACCGGCGATCCACAATGACTCTTGGATGCTCAGAACGCGACCCCTAACCGGTTGGAGGATTCACAGTCCTCAAGTGTAATAAGTCTTTAGATCACACAGACAGGAAGACTTAAGTGATGCCTAACACTCTTTGGCTCTGGGTGTTTAGGGCTTTATCCTCGCAAGGAATTCTCTCTCAAAGGCTTCGAGGTGGGTTGCTCTCAAACGACAAAAGCCGTACTCTAACTCTGAGCAGCCAACCGTTTATGGTTGTAGGGGGTGGGCTATTTATAGCCACTGGGCAACCCGACCTGATTTGTCCGAAATGACCCTTGGTCACTAAGGAACTGACACATGTTCCAACGGTCAGATTTCAAACACACACGGCAACTTTACTTGGACTACAAGCAAAGCTGACTTATCCAACTCTAGACAAGATTTGCTCTCATAGTCTTCACTCGAAGACATAGGATTTTGGTTAAGCATCACTTCAGTCATTCTGACTGGTTCTCTTGGACCCCACTTAACAGTACGGTGGTTCCTATGACTCAACAAAGAAGAAAAAGAACGATGAAAGAACTAAGTCTTCACGCTCCATAGTCTTCATGCGATGTCTTCTCTTGTCATAGTCTTCAATGTGAATGTCTTCACATACCACCTTTGTCTTCAATGTCTTCTTACATTTTTAGGGGTCATCTCTGGTAGGAAAATCGAATCAATGAGGGACTTCTACCCGTGTTATCCTGCAATTCTCACAAACACATTAGTCCCTCAACTAGGTTTGTCGTCAATACTCCAAAACCAACTAGGGGTGGCACTAGATGCACTTACACATCTGGCAAGGCACGTGCGTTTGTTGGCAAGGAAATGGATTCAGAGGAGGAGTCCGCTTCTGAGGAGGCGGAGGTGGAGTCTGAGGAGGAGTCTGATTCTGGCGTTGCGAGTCTGGCTACAACATACGTTGCCAAGTCCATCTTCAACACTGAAGACAATGACTCCGTCACCGACACCGATGCAATTGACAAGGACTACTCCGCTCCTACCTACTGCTTCATGGCACGCGGTGCCAAGGTAAACACACGCACTACTCACTATCAAACATCTAGTGAAGATGACTCTGATTGTGGTTCCAAACCCAGCTACAAAACACTTGCTAAAATTGCAACTGAACAACAAAAAGCTATGGAACATATTCAAAAACTGTTAGACAAAAGCAATGACCTATTAGACGCCGAAATGACTCGCTCTCAGTCCTTAATTGAAGACATAAAAAATCTTCACGTTAAGTATGAGGAACTTTAAAGTTGTCATGAAACACTCTCAACAACTCATGAAAAGCTTTCCTATGATTATCTTCAAAGGAAGCAAGATCTTGAGAAATTGAGAGCGGCTCATGAAGATCTTCAAAAGGAAAACGAGTCACTTCGCGCCAAACAGATCAGTTCCGCTCAGGAAGGATTTGAACCACCATGTCTTAAATGTATCGAGCATGACAACGCTACTTCTGTTGCTGGTTGTTCTACTGCTGCTACTATTGCAATATCTTCAACTACTGATGTGCCAACTAACCCCTCTGTTGAGGATGCACTGCTATTGCTGATGAGAATGCTAGGTTGAAGACATTGCTTGAAACAGGGATGTTCAAAAGCCTCAAAGGGCATCAGACACTATGTGATGTCCTCAAAAGGCAGATCCTGAACCGAAACCCTAGGAAACAGGGTGTTGGGTTTGAAAGGAAAATGAATGATGATGGCTCTTACTGGAAACCTGAGTAGTACCCCAAAACCACATGGGTTGCTGCAAAGGGACCTTAAGTGGATCCATCCACCCTATCTGGCTTCACTTGTGCTAATCCCATTGTTATTGATGAATCCTTTGATGCAAACTATAAACTGTTTAAGAATCAGAAGGGTGTTTGCCAGGTATATTGGTACTAACTGTAGGAATGGACCGCCTATGACGAAGGTCTGGGTGCCGAAAAGGTGTTTGGAGAATCTTCCTGTGAATGTCATCATGACACCACAGGTGAAGAAGACAAACCCCAGACCACAGGCTTCATACGGTCCAAAGGCTTCATATAGACAGAGGACTCACCTGAGTCGCACTAATGCAAATGTTTTGCAGGGAAGCCATACTCAGGCCTATGAATATGAGCGCGTTTCATCAAACCGCCATGTTCATAAGACCAAGAACTATTCTGCTTATTCTTATGAGTACTATTATTCACCTGCCAGACTTTTTGCTAGGGCTCCAAAGCCAAAGTTCTCAGATGCTGCACTTAGACTCATTGCTTCGAAGCCACCCTTGAAGATGTGGGTGGCTAAGAAAGCTTAACTCTCTTTTGCAGGGAAAGGTCTCCAGCCGAAAACCAAAATCATCTGAAGCTATTGCTGGGGACCTTAAACATCTTGTAGGGCACAAGATCAAATGCCCAAATGGTCTTATTATGTATTTTGTTCCTGAGTCGCTTGCTACTTGCCCTATCAGTCCTAACCTCGATCTAAGCTTTCATAATCCACTTGCCCGTCAAATGTTTTTGCTTCACAATTCTCTTCGTAAAGCCTATCCCCCTAACTGCACTGTAGGGTACAACACCAGCTGCTTCAGAATGGATTATTGATAGTGGGTGTACTAATCACATGACTGGCAAGCGAAGCCTTCTTATGGACTCAACCTTACATCCATCTGACAAAAGTCAGATCACATTTGCTGACACTGGTAAAAGTAAGGTATTGGGTCTAGGTAGAGTTCCAATCTCAAAGGATCAACACATGGATAAAGTCATGCTTGTTGAATCCCTTGGTTTCAACTTAATGTCTGTCTTAATGCTTTGCGATTTAAACATGATTGTGATGTTTGGAAAATATCGTTGCCTTGTTCTAATGGAATCTGACAAGTCTTTAGTGTTTGAAGGGTATCGGAAAGATGATTTGTACGTGGTAGATTTCTCAGCAGGACCACAACTTACCGTATGTCTTCTAGCAAAAGCTTCAGAATGCTGGCTCTGGCATCGGAGGCTAGGGCATGCTGGCATGAGGAACTTCCACACTCTTGCAAGAAATAAGCATGTCATAGGCATCGAGGGCGTCAAGTTCAAGAAGGATCACTTATGCGGTGCCTGTGAAGCAGGAAAGATGACAAGGGCCAAGTATCCCTCGAAGACAATCATGACAACGACTCAACCCTTCGAACTGCTCCACATGGACCTTTCCGGTCCCACTCATTACTCAACTCTTACTACTACTGCTTGTCTCTATGGTTTTGTCATTGTTGATGATTATTCAAGATATACTTGGGTGCATATAATCCTCTACAAGACTGAAGTGCAGGATGTCTTCAGACGCTTCGCCAATCGAGCCATGAACAATGATGGCGTCAAGATAAAGCACATCAGAAGTGACAATGGCACTGAATTCAAGAACACTAGGCTAGATACATATCTTGATACTTTGGGCATCACACATGAATTCTCATCTCTGTACACGCCACAACAGAATGGCATCGTCGAACGCAAGAACAGAACACTTACTGAGATGGCTCGGACGATGCTTGATGAATATAAGATTCCAAGAAAATTCTGGCCTGAAGCCATTGATACTGCATGCCATATCATCAACCGTGTTTATCTTCACAAGCTTCTGAACAAGACATCCTATTAGCTCCTTACTGGCAAGAAGCCAAATGTCAGTTACTTCAGAGTATTTGGTGCCAGGTGCTGGATCAAGGATCCACATCACACTTCAAAATTTGCACCAAAAGCACATGAAGGTTTTATGCTTGGATATGGAAAGGATTCGCACTCCTACAGAGTCTTCAACCTCTTTCACTATAAAGTGGTTGAAACTGTGGATGTGCGGTTCGATGAGACTAACGGCTCGCAAAGAGAGCACCTGCCAAATGTGCTAGATGAAGTTCCATCCAGTGAATCAATCAAACTTATGGGAACTGGAGAAATCATACCTTCTGAAGCTCAGCCTGAAGAGGAACTTATCATCTCCGCACTTGATCAACCTGAAGACAATGCTCATCCTGAAGACAATCCTTCTAACGATGACAATGATTAGCAAGAGCAAAATCTTCGTCCTGTTCATCCTCGTGTTGCAAATGAAGTACAGATTGAGAGAATAATTGATAGCATCAATGCACCAGGTCCACTCACTCGTTCAAGGGCAACACAGCTAGCAAATTTCTGTGGGCACTTCGCATTTGTCTCAATATCTCAACCCAAGAAAGTTGATGAAGCCTTCATGGAACCTGAATGGATTCAAGCTATGCAAGAAGAGCTTCAATAGTTTGAACTGAATAATGTATGGGAACTGGTTAAGCGTCCTGATCCTCGCAAGCACAATATAATAGGCACCAAATGGATATATCGCAACAAGCAAGATGAGCATGGTCAAGTTGTCAGAAACAAAGCTCGTCTCGTTGCTCAAGGATACACTCAAGTTGAAGGGCTCGACTTCGATGAGACATTTGCTCCTGTGGCTAGACTTGAAGCCATACACATACTGTTGGCCTATGCAAATCATCATAACATTCTTCTGCATCAAATGGATGTGAAGAGCGCTTTTCTCAATGGAAAGATTGACGAAGAAGTGTATGTTGCACAACTGCCTGGCTTTGAAGATCCAAAACATCCTGACATGGTGTACAAGCTCAACAAGGCACTGTATGGCCTCAAACAAGCCCCTAGGGCTTGGTATGACACACTCAAAGACTTCCTGCAGAGCAAAGGCTTCAAACCTGGTTCCCTCGACCCCACTCTCTTCATGAAGGCATATGATGGTGAACTGTTTGTGTGCCAAATATATGTGGATGACATTATCTTCGGTTGCACCAATCAGAAATACACTGACGAGTTTGGATATATGATGCAAGAGCAATATCAGATGTCCATGATGGGTGAGCTGAAGTTCTTCCTTGGTCTTCAAATACGTCAGCAACACAACGACATCTTTATATCTCAAGAGAAATACCTCAAAGATTGCCTGAAGAAATTTGGAATGCAAGATTGCAAAGGCTACACGACGCCAATGCCAGCCAAACATCATCTGGGTCCCGACGACAATGGTAAAGAGTTTGATCAAAAGGTATACCGCTCCATGATTGGTTCCTTGCTTTATTTATGTGCATCTAGGACAAATATCATGCTTAGTGTTTGCATGTGTGCCCGGTTCCAAGCGGCACCAAAGGAATCGCATCACTTAGCTGTGAAGCGAATTCTCAGATATTTGGCTCACACCCCAACACTAGGATTATGGTATCCAAAGGGCTCGGAGTTTGATCTAGCTGGATTCTCAGATGCTGATTATGCTGGTGACAAGGTGGATCGCAAGTCTACATCAGGCACATGTCATTTTCTGGGACGATCACTTGTATGTTGGTCTTCAAAGAAGCAGAACTGTGCATCTCTCTCCACTGCTGAATCTGAATACATTGCTGCTGGATCTTGCTGCGCTCAGCTTCTATGGATGAAGCAAACACTCAAAGACTGTGGCATTCACCTGAAGCAAGTACCACTCTACTGCGACAACGAAAGCGCCATCAAGATTGCCAACAACCCAGTTCAGCACTCGAAGACAAAGCACATTGAAATTCGTCATCACTTTCTCAGAGATCATGTTGTGAAGGAAGATATTGATATCATATACGTCAACACTGAAGAGCAATTGGCAGATATCTTCACCAAGCCCTTGGATGAGAAGAGGTTTTGCAAGTTACGGTGTGAGCTAAATATCTTGGAATCTTCAAATCTCCTATGATCAGGCACACATCCTAACACTTATGCATGTTGATGACTTAGATGTGCAACACACGAAGTAAAGTATATCTTCAATCAATGAAGACTTACATTCTGAGTGTGAATACATTAACGTGGAATTTGACTTCGGAGTGCCACGATAATTGTGCGCCGTGTCTGGGTCTAATACTTCCTATACGGTGGGTAACGCCACCACCAAATTCTTCTGTTTGAAGTGTTTTACCCATGGCGTTACATTTGCTATGTCTTCACATTTGGTTTGTCTTCAATTTCAACTTGTCTTCATGATTATCTTCACTATGTTGACTTGATTGTCTTCTGATATATACATACTAGTGTTCTGTCCTCTACAACATTCACTTATAGCTACGTCTTCCTTGTTGAATCTTTTGAACTAAGTGAATGTGATTGGACCCTAATCTCTCTATGCTTTCTATCTCAAACTCTATCTGTCCAAATCATATGCATTCTATTAAAATTGTCGAATGTCTTCTCTGCGTCCTTGTCAGCAGAAGATACAGAGACAAACATTAAGTCCGTTTTCAATGCTAATTCCTTCACCTGAAACCCGGAGAAGTGGGAACGACCACCCAACAATCCAGGCGTGCATGGGAACATGGAAAAACCTCCGATATGTTGCATGATAGCCACGTGTCCTTCAGATGTGAATCGCCAGGGCACCTGTGTAATAACATTGTGCCGTCCCTATCCCTATAAATACACGCCTCACCACAGTCATTATCCCTTCTTCCACTCTCGCACAACCCCTAGCACCACCGCTAGCCCTTGACGACGCCGGCGAGGAAGCGCTTAGCTGCCGCGACCTCACCAACGCCGTCTTCACGCCGGCCGCGGACATCATCTTCTCCACCGTCGCCGTAGGTGTCCTCCGTCGCCAAGTTAGGGCACGGACGATCGAACTGCTCGGCCTCCTCTCCCACTCCGTCTAGCAGTTCTTCTTGTGGTAAATAAAACTTCCTTTTTACGGCCCCTTTGATCCTATAGATTCATCACTTTCTACCACAAGCAGTTTCTGTTCACACAAGTTGGATCTATTTCATACTGCATCTCATAATATGCCTAGTATGTTCACTTATGCTTCACAAAGTAGTTAGATTCCTCACTTGTACTTATTCGTGGATTCGTACAAATCTGGAACCAACTCTCTATCTATGAGTGAATGTCTTCGCACTATGAGGTCAATGTATTCTAAACTGATTTATCTTCAAAATCTTCTGAGAATGCATATGACCTCTTCCCCTTCCCTCGCACCTTAATGCTGTCACAGGTACATGTCCGTGGGAGAATCCCTTGGTTCTCATAGTCTGCATTCGTTTGCAGAATTCTTACAGCATCTCATTAACTCTCCCGAAGCCAGTTCCTGTTTGACCAGAAAGCGGAAGCCTTTGAAGCCTTTAAACGTGTTGAAGCCCTTCAGTTTAAGCTTCATGGCACTAGAGAAACCTACAAGAAAGGGTGGCAGATAGCGTCGTGGCAACACCTCAAGAGATTTGCCTCCTGACCTCTATGAGTTGTACAAGACAGATCCAGAGGAGGACTACAATCAGTGAAAAACTCGAATCCAATGGATTCGAAGATATTGGGCAGAACAGTGGTTCAAGTACAGGTTCGTGACCCAGGAGTATGCCGAGAAGAATGCCATCAAACGACCATGGGGAGACATTCTATACAGAAATCTTCAACACAAGTCCAAAGCTGAAGCCATTGAACAAGGCTTCTATCCTTGCATGGTCCGTGGACCGCAGCCTGCGGATGCAGACCCATCTTCATTACTGTGGTGCCGTGATGATAATCTGTTCAAGCGCAACCTTCAGTTTGCCAGGAACTCGGCCAAAGAGAACAAGAAATCACGAGGCTTAGACTTCAATCCAGGCCCCTCTGCTCCTCGTGCTAATGCCACACGCGAAGCTGAACCCAATCTTGTTGGGCCCTTCTACAACCTGGAAGGTCTCATCACTCATATCATGGTTCAAGGGGCAGCCGTGGATGAGCCTGCAGATGACGCTGAATCTGATGAAGCGCCTGCACCGCCGAAGCCAAAGAAACTGAAGAAGCCTAAAGCTTCAAAGGCTGCTCCTGCACCAAAGGTCTTACAGGCAAAGCCTCTGGCCACTTCACCTCCTGAACACAGTGTGCAGTCTGAAGATTTGTCACGCATCTCCAAGCCCTCGAGAGTGAAGATGCCCTTGCAACCCACCAGCCAAGAACTGACTGATGCTGCTATTCTACGCAACGACGCCATTGATCTGTCCAGCGATGAAGGTCTTGTAGATGACGCTCTTGAGCAACTAATCAAGAGCAAAGAAGAAGCAGAAATCTTCAATGATTTGCCTCTCTTTGACATAGCAATCCTTCACAACTTCATTGATGAGTGGTTTGAAACCCCCAATCTCAGCTTTGATGATCTGCAACTTTCAATTGGCCTCAGCGTCGCTTTCACTAGCGCTGCTTCTGAGCTAGCTCTAGCTCAGCGCATCGTTGAACTGAAGCAAAATATCGACTATGAGAAAGCTCAGTTCAAGCAGCACATGGCAAAGCTCAGCGTGCAAGATGTCAAGAACTTCAAGATTATGCTGCACGAGCTCAAGGAAGCCTTTCTCAAGAAACGCGAAGAAGCTAAAGGTTCTCATGAGCGCATGAAGAGTCTGGCTGACAAGTGCGTGCAAGCCTACAATGAAGCTGAAAAGCGCAAGGCTCTTGGGCATTCTGGCATCGATCCCAGGATGGTTGCAAAGAAGAAGAATAAACCAGCTGTGGCCAAACCCGAAGCAACAAGGCAGGAAGCACATCCCATTGTCTTCCCAGCCAGTATGACAGGCTCGAAGCCTAAGGTCCCCATAGTGGCTTCAGAATTAAAGAAGACAAGGGCTTCTGAGGCTGAAGTCAGAAAGAGGAAACATCCTGAAGCTTCTGATGTCGCTCCCTCCAAGAAGAAGCGCAAAACCAAGAAAGATCGGGCTCCTCCCACAGAGCCCCTTATTGTTGACCCCATCTCGGTTGCTCGTCCTGCCTCTTCGCATCAAGAACGATGGATGGTAATTCATGAGCCTTCTTCCACAGAGGCTCCTGAAGCTGAAGACATTCCAATAGTTGACCCCACCGCTGCTGAAGACATTGGTCACCATGACAATGTTGAAGATGATGAAGTCCTTCCTCAGATCGAGCACCAATTGGTATCATCGCCTGTGCTTACGCACAGCGAACTCATCAGCATTGGTCGTCCTCTGACGCCAACTGCTTAGGATGCATCGTGGGCTGATCACCCACAGAGACAAGACACTCCAAGCTCACCCCAACCGCAAGCTACCCCAACAGTGCAAGATGATGATGACTTTGTGGCCCAGCACACTCCATCTCCACAAGCATCGCCCGCATTACGCAGGCTTCACAAAGGACCAAGGCCCCAAGTCACTCCCACAATGCACGTGTCTGAATCCAAAGCCAAAATGGCTGAAGATGTTCCGGCTACATCAGCCGATGAAGAAGAAGATGAAGAAGAAGCCCCAAGAGTTTCAAGAGTTGCTACACCCCCGTCTCACCAAGATGTTGTTCTTGAGGAGAACGTGACCGACCCTCCAGCTTCTGAAGTGGAGATTAACAACCCTGAAGTAACCACCAACATCACTGCTGACGTTAATGACATTGTCATGGTTGACGCCAATACGGCGCCGGAAGCCAATGAGGCACCAAAAGTCAATGCTGCAACACCTGAAGTCAATGTTGCAGCACCTGAGGTCCAAGTACCTGAAGCACATGTGGCCCCTGAAGCCCATGAAGATAATGCCAATGCCCCGGTTCCCCCTCCAAGACCTCACACAATGGAGCTGGCATTTGATCATGGTCAGGCAGTTATGGTTCGATGGCCCATTCTGACTCCTCCGCCTGCTGCTGGTCCACAATTTGAGTACCACGTCGAGCATAGGCCTCAAGTTCAAAAGCCCAAGCCAAGACTTCCACGATTCCCAGGCACTGCCACTTCACCTGGGGTCTTCAACGCAAATGGCTTCGTGGCACATAATACCTTCTTCAACAGCTCCAAGAACACCTATACAAGACCGCGCATTTCCTCATATCGGTTCTGGAGCTATCAGCAGCACAGCTACTATTCATGTGTCCTATACAATCAAGGGCGCATATTTCCACATATGCGCCTCGACTCTGAAGCTATAGCTGGTCTGCCCTGCCTCGAAGAAGCATTGGACTGTTTCCGAGACGCTGGTCTGTTGCAGTTCGTCACTGACAAGGAGCACTAGAATGAAGAATTGCTGCTTCAATTCTATGCCACTCTTCATATTCGAGGCTACAACAGGGATCCGAAGACTTGGGTCCTTGAGTGGATGACAGGCAATGTCCATCATGAAGCTAAAGCTCTTGATATCATTGAGCTCACAGGCCTGCACACTCCTGGTGAATACTATGAACTAGGTTGTCAACAACATCAAAATGCCTTGGAAAGCATCTTTCAGAAGCCAGAACCCAACATGAGTCAAATGCTGAGCATGATGAAGCCTCTGCCTCATGACGTTGAATACCCATCTGAGTTCTTTGTTGAAGACCTAGAGTACCTGCCTCGCACCATTTACCACATCATCAGGAAGACTCTATGGCCTGTCAAAGGACACTCATCTGCAGTGAAGCTTGAAGGAGCAATGAAGACTTTGGTTTTCTATATCTTCAATGGCATCAGCTTTAATGCTCAAGACTTCTTCATCAGGTAGTTGGTTGCGTCTGGCTCTGACATCTTTGGGTTGAAATTCTATGCTCCATGGGTCATGCGTCTGATCAAGCGTCACTCAGCCTTCAACTATCAGCCGTCTGCGCGCAATCATCTTATATTCTTGCCTGAGGTTGATCTGTCAGTTGAAGCCATTTACCCAGAGCCTGCTAAGGATCCCATTTATCTTCACAATGCTGATCACCAAAGCTTCACCCAGCCCATTGAAGGAATTCCAGCAGTGTCTCGTGTTTATCCCCTTGCTGGAAACACACGTGCCCCTCGTGCTCAAACTGATGCCACTGGTAGCACCATTGCACAAAGGCCTCGACGACGATCTCGTGTCCTAAATGACTAAGAGCTTCTAGTCGCGCTGCATCAGAAACAGGACATACATCACGACTGGCTTAAGCGTCAGATGCAAAGCCGCTTGGCGGATGTCAACCGCATTCGCAATCTTGCCAGCAAGAATGCCTTTGTCACTCATGAAACCTGTCGGAGGTCGTGGAAGAGTTTGACCCTACTTAGTGCTGAAGCTGATATGCATGACGATGGCTTCACCAAACGCTTCAAGTTTGACTCAACCCCTCCCAGAAATGATCACTTGCGTCGGACTCCCTCACTTGAAGACTCTGAACACTCGTCCTCAGCTGCGACCGTAAATGCCAGAGTCATCGATGACCACGATGATGCAACTTCACCTCCTCCAACATCAGCGCGTGTCGATACTGCACCAAGTTCCTCTGCACCACCGGATCTCAACAACGACCCTGCTGCCTCACCTGCACCTCATGGGAACGAGTAGGTGCTCTATGTCTTCAAACCTTTTTGGTCCTCACTGACAAAAGGGGGAGAAGCATATGAGTTGATAGTCTTCAAGCGGGTCCATATGGGTGGTTAATTTACTTTTTGCTACTTTTGTCAAGTGCTTACAACTCTCGTTTTCGATACATTTGGTTCTTTGAGTTGTAACACTTAAACTCGATGGTCGTCTGCTACTTATTTGCTATTCTGTGATGCGATGATAAATTCCGCATGTCCGACGATAAATTCCGCACTTAGATCATTTTGCAGACGTCCATTTTTCATTATGCAAGTCATTATCTTCGTTACATCGTATCTTGCATAATGACTTGTCATCATAAGTTGAACAGGATCTCCACAAGTACAACCTGCCATGTGCATTTGCATTCCAAAAGCAAATTACTTATATGCACATCTTTAGGGGGAGCCCTTGCAACTTATGAAGATAATAACCTATCCTTTACAATTTCACATATTGTATTCCCCGTTGAAAACTTCAACCAGTTTGTCATCAATCACCAAAAAGGGGGAGATTGTAAGTGCATCTAGTGCCACCCCTAGTTGGTTTTGGAGTATTGACGACAAACCTAGTTGAGGGACTAATGTGTTTGTGAGAATTGCAGGATAACACAGGTAGAAGTCCCTCATTGATTCGGTTTTCCTACCAGAGATGATCCCTAAAAATGAATGAAGACATTGAAGTCAAAGGTGGTATGTGAAGACATTCACATTGAAGACTATGACAAGAGAAGACATCGCATGAAGACTATGGAGCGCGAAGACTTAGTTGTTTCGTCGTTCTTTTTCTTCTTTGTTGAGTCATAGGAACCACCGTACTGTTAAGTGGGGTCCATGTGAACCAGTCAGAATGACTGAAGTGATGCTTAACCAAAATCCTATGTCTTCGAGTGAATCCAGAGTTGGATAAGTCAGCTTTGCTTGTAGCCCAAGTAAAGTTGCCATGTGTGTTTGAAATCTGACCGTTGGAACACGTGTCAGTTCCTTAGTGACCAAGGGTCATTTCGGACAAATCAGGTTGGGTTGCCTAGTGGCTATAAATAGCCCACCCCCTACAACAATAAACGGTTGGCTGCTTAGAGTTAGTGCATGGCTTTTGTCGTTTGAGAGCAACCCACCTCGAAGCCTTTGAGAGAGAATTCCTTGCGAGGATAAATCCCTAAACACCCAGTGCCAAAGAGTGTTAGGCATCACTTAAGTCTTCCTGTCTGTGTGATCTGAAGACTTATTACACTTGAGGACTGTGAATCCTCCAGCCGGTTGGGCATCGCGTTCTGAGTATCCAAGAGTCATTGTGGATCGCCGGTGAACGAAGTCTGTGAAGGTTTGGAAGTCTACCTTGAAGACTTACCAGAGTGGTTGGGCGAGGACTGAGTGTCCTTAGCTCAAGGGGAATAAGGTGAAGACGAGGTCTTCTGAGTTGAATCTCAGCCTCCCTAACCAGACGTACAGTTGTCACAGCAACTGGAACTGGTCCAACAAATCATTGTCTTCAACGAGTCACTGGTTTCATCCTTCCCTTCCCTTTACTTACTGTTGGTCCTTGTGAAGTCATTATATGATTGCTTTATCTTTTGTCTTCACTGAGTGACTGCTTGTTTTGATTGGCTTCACAATATCTTCCCACTTGATCTTTACTGCCTAGCTGCTATTAGTCATTGTGCTTTCACTCCATTGAATACTTGACTATGGTTTGCCTAGTGTAGTCTACCTTCCGCTGCATGGTAATAGGTTTATTTCTATCGTTTGTCTTCAAAACTTCCATGTTTTGAAGACTTCCATAAAAATCGCCTATTCACCCCCCTCTAGTCGATCACTAGCACTTTCAGGATCCAGTTTTTTTCTTCATTTCTTTTAAACGCGAGAAGGACTAATTGTGGTGTTTTTGTTAAACCAAACAGCAGTTCATCATAGGGATTCAGCTTGTACTCAGACAACAGACTGATCCAATTTTTTCTAGTAATATAAGTGATGGGCAATGCCTTCGTTACTGACACGACATAAGAAGTGAGACCTGCAAAAATAGCCATCATAGAGCAAACCAAATGGTTTATTCTGTGATGAATGTCACATGGCAAAACCTGCATCATAAAATTGCAGGAAAAGAAAGAAAACATGACATTAAATCAATAAGATTTAGACAGTAAATCAGACACGAGTGAATCCTTACCAGGAAATCACTATGTTGAAGTACTAAACAGAAGATTGATCGTCCAACTACGCGTGGCATGTAGGGGCCCCGCCTACTCCCACAAGCAGGACAGTCCAAAGGTCGTGACAAATCGTATGGACCGAACATCCATGGGACTGGAAAAACTGGTGGGTGCGATAAACCCTGCAATGCATACAGATATTGGAGTGTAACCATAATTGATAAACCGTCCTCACAAAAAATATGATCTGGATACTTCAAAATATATAGACTGAATTGAGTGGATAGACATTAACATAGACCGTTCTCAGGACTGACCACACACCAAAAGCGGCAGTACTAATAAACAATATAGGGTTCACAAACACAAATCAAGTACTGAACAATAGTACTTACTACAGACAAGCAAAGTTGCACTAACTAAACTCTGCAGACTATTTCTTGCCACCGACCTACGGGATGAACCCCGCATAACTGACTAGGCCATGGACTTCGTGTGAGATGTCTACATGCACCATCACCATCTTGTCAACCTTGGAGAACCTAACAGAGTGGTCTTTCCACTCATAAACATGATGATGAAGACATGCCGCATCAGATTTGTTGGGAAGCTTTACAAGAACCACACCCTTCATAATCGAAGGCACAGCCAGGAAATTGTTGTGGCCAAGTATAGCCTCGAGAACACGCCTGACAACAATGCTACAGGAAAACACTAGTTCGGGACACATGGCGACAAGGACACAGCAGCTGGATAGTTCAGCAGTAGAACTCATCATCAGGTCTTCCAGTTCACACGGCATGACTTTGAGAACTTCATCTCCACCGTGGACCTGGTTCTAATTCAAATAGAAACCATATTTTATTACTACCTCCGTTCAGAAATATAAGATGATTTTCGATATTATACTCCATATATGACTACATATACGCATAGAAATGAGTGAACAAAGACACTAGAACATGTCTTCAAAGGCATGAGAGCAGAGGGATTACATGCAATATCCATAACACAAGTTACTGGGGCAAATATACCCTCTTAAAAGGTAGCATTGATGTTCATAAAGTACTCCCTCCGTCCCAAAATTCTTGTCTTTGATTTGTCTAGATACGGATGTATCAAGTCACATTTTAGTATTAGATACATCCGTATCTAGACAAATCTAAGACAAGAAATTTGGGACAGAGGGAGTAGTTAAAAGTAATCTATAAGAAATCAGTGTCAACCTCTCGCATGTTTTGGTCAAAAAAGGAATTAGAACCGTCATTTGGCACACTAAAATCACATGCAAGATCACCCAGAAAGTTGTACTACCAGTACTAGTACTGCGTGTTAGATGAAAAAACACGATCAAGATCGAGAAAAAGATCGTCAACAAGACACATTACCTGGACTTGCTTAATGAGGGATCCCGGAGAGGGGGGCTTGGACAGGGCAATGGCTTTGAGCTTGTCTGCCGTAGTCTCGACGGGGTGCTTGCGCTTCTTCGTACCATGAGCCTCGACGGTTTTGGCCAGAGCCATAGACATCACGTCGGCCGGTGCTCCAGTGTCCATCCAAGAGAGGAAGCTGAGAGAGAAGAGTGAAAGGAGGAACGAGATGAGGGAGAAGTGAAGCAAGTGGGGGTTTTCTTAAAGAGAGGAAGCTGAGAGAGAAGAGTGAAATTATGGTTGCTTCGTCCGTCCAACTTACTGCTGGAAAGGAGGGGCTTTTGTGATTTGACGGCTCATTGGGCATTACTGCGGCGGTTCGATCGGGGTAGTCTACCATCACTCTACTATGGAGTAATTTAGTGCATGGCTGGTGGACCCAGGTCCTGGTTGTCCCACACGTCGGCGAAAGTGAGTAATTTAGTGCATGGCTGGAGGAGGATCCGCACGGTAGAGCGTGTCCACTGTTTTTCTGAAGAAAAAAATGATTACACCAAGCGTTTCCACTCTTACGACGGAGGAGTGCAAAACACAGCAGCCACTTGAACATACACAGTGCTCCTACTACTAGGCATGTGCAGTGGTTCACACGTCAGTACTACACAATCTTGTTGCTAGTGTAGTAAGATATGATGATAACAAATGATGTTGTGCGCATGTCAACTGCTCCTATATGTAACATAGTACCGCTTTTTCGACTGTCAGGTCAAGAATGAACGGTGAGATCAATGTTAACAGAACTAGGTCCACAGCGCACAAAGAGTACGGTGCTACAGTACTCCACGAAACATGAACCATATGAAGCACGAATAGTGTTAGGTAGGGTGTATGAAGGGTGCACGGGATGGGAGCAAAAGTTCCCTTCTCGACCCACTTTTGGGTGTTTGGCAGAGTGCATGAAGGGTGCATGAGTCCACACTAGTAGGTTGACAAAAATACACGAAGAGGAAACAACTATATTGAGATGAGAATGCAACCAAACACACCCACACGCTTTGTGCTACAGTGACTGATCTGCACCGTCTGAGTTTGATCCAACGGTCATGTTGCGCCGAGACATGGACATGCCAATGCAGAGGGCACCTAAACACCACCGAAGTCCCTCTGCTTCTCGAGGCGCACGATGTTGGTGATGCAGGGTGCAACCGCCCGTAGAGCCCGCTCTCGGTCGACGGAAGCCAGCTCGTCAAAGACGGCGTCCAATGGCACGAATGGATTCCGGTGACGGAGCCCTGAAAGGATTCGCCCGGCAACGGCAATGGCAACCTGCAACCCCTCCTTGTCCAGCTCAGCCCCCACCATCACGCAGAGACGTCTCAGCTCCTCGGAGATATAGGTGAAGAAGGAGACCAGGTCAGGAAGCTGCAGCTTGTTGAAGTCGACCAGGTGGTCGAACGGGTTTAGCCCGATGGCCGGCATCGTCGCGCTGGCACAACGGTAGGCATCGCACAGCCGCAACACGTGTGTGGCAACTTGGTTCACCAAGTGGCTGAGGCGATCCTGGACCTCGTCACGATCGGCCCACTCGCGCTCTAGCCGGCTCCCCTACTCCTACATGGCTCACGATTGGTTCACCAAGTGGCTAAGGTCGGCTTCAATGAAACAACCCACCATGTACTCCTACATGGCCTTTCATCGATACCTTTACCAATCGTGTTCACCACACCACTCTCATTACCGACATAATCATTTCACTCTAGCCCATCACCCAGATGAACCAGACCTGACACGACTCTAAGCATAGCAGGCATAGCAAGGTAGGAACAACACATACATATGGCTCAATCAACTCCTACACATGCTAGTGGGTTTCATCTAGTTACTGTGGCAATGACAGGTCATGCAGAGGAAGTGGGTTCAACTACCGTAGCACACAGCAGTTTGAAACGCGTTGTCTTAATGCAGTAAAAGAGAGCAGGAGCGAGAACATGGGATTGTATCGATATGATCAAATGGTTGGTTGCTTGCCTGATGGTTCGATGCACTGATACGGTTCTTCGTTAGGGTAATCACGGTACTCCTCGGAGACAGAACCTGCCGCAAAGAACACCGATACACAACCATCACCAAACAATGTGCAATAATATGATGCATGTATGAAACATAGCAATATGAGTGTATTGGGCTAATGCAACTAAGACCAGAAGGGTTTGAACCAATTTGAATCAAAGATTCAAATTTCAAACTCAAACATGGCCCTTTAAAGTGTTTTTCCTTGTTCTGCATTAAACATCAGGTTAACTTGTTTAATCATGCATGAAAATGGTACAGATGGATAGATTGGATTTTTCTGATCATTTTTCATATATAATTTGTCTAATTTGGAGTTACAGAATAAAAGTTATGAATTTTTGAAGTTTAAACTATATTCTGGAATTTCCTATATTAGATTAATTCCAGAAAATCAATTATTGCGTCAGCCTGACGTCAGTGTGACGTCAGCAGGTCAACGGGACACGTCCGGGTCAAACCTGACAGTGGGTCCCGCGTGTAAGTGTGATTAGATTAGTTAAAGTTTAATTAAAACTAAACCTGTTTAATTAACAGGGCTGGGCCCCACCTGTCATAGACTCAGGGGGGTCAACCAGGGCCCACCCGTGGTCAAACCCGGGTCGGCTGCACCGGCGTTTAGCCGCCGGCGAGCCCGACGCGGCGGCGGAAGTGGTTTTGGCCGTTTCGGTCACCAAATGGGTCGCGGAGACCACCGGAGAGGAGCTGAGGTCGAGCCGCAGCTCTTGGTGGAGTCCGTTGGGGTCGGTGTGGCCGGAGTTAGCGCCGGCGACGACTTTGGCGGCCACCGGAGTTCGGCCGAAGTCGAACTTGACGCAAGAGGGGTCGGTGAGGTGCGGGGAGTAGCTAGTTAGGTGCTACGTGACGCGGTGAGCATGATGGACACCGTGGAGTGGTCGGAAGATGACCGGGAGCACGTCGACGATGAGCTCCACGGTGGTGGGTGCGGTTGAGCTCCGGGAGGTCGCTACACGGCTCGGGAACGAGAGAGGGAGGGTAGGAGGGGTAGCTAGGCTCACAGCGCACCCGTAGAGGCCACCGGCGAGGTCGGGGACGAGCTGAGGCGGCGACGGTGTTGAAGGGGATCTTCGGCGACGGCGGTTCGGGCGAGGTCGTTGCGGTGGACTCGGGCGTTGCGAGCGCTCGGGGCTCGGCTTGCTCGATGAAGTGGACAGTGGCGGAGCTCCTGGACACGATGAGAGGAAGCACGGGCGGCGGGGAGCACGGCTACGACGTAGGCACGGCGATGGTGGCGTCGGTCATGGCGGGGGAGCGCGAGGGGGAGGAGCTGGAGAGGAGAGGGGGTGTCTGGGGGGTTCGGGGGAGAGAGGGAGGCCGATCCACGACGTCACCGAGCGAGGGGAGCGGCGTGGCGGCGAGCAGGTGCGTGGCGCGCGCTGCGGTCGCCGTCGGGCACCTGCCTGCCTGCCTGGCCGGCAAGCAGCTCGCTGGAGCGGCGCTGGGCTGGGCCGGCAGGTGGGCCGGGAGCTGGCATCAGGTAAGTTTTTCCATTTTTCTCTGTTTTCTGTATTTTTTTAATACTTCTGCAACTTTGTTGGATTAAATAAAATACTTAGGCAACTCCTAAAATCACCAAACTACTCCTGGTCCATAGTTGGATTATTTCCAACATGAAACATTTTAGTTTGGAGATATTTGAGCATTTAAATATTTTATATAATTTTAAATGCCCAAATTCAAATATTTATGATTTAATTCAAAAACCCTAAGATGGCCTAGGAAAATGTGCATCACTTTTGGCAGAGGTTCTGAACCAAGACAAAAATGATGGGCATTTTAGAAGGGCATTTCAGGTTCATTGAAAAAAAGTTTTTAGTAAACCCTAATTGGTTTCAGAGGGGACTGGGGGTTCTGTCATCCCCATTTCAGGTTTCTGATGAAAGAATAAACATGATGCAACACTCTAATGCATGAACTAGCTAGGGTGTGACAACTCACCCCCACTCAAAAGAATCTCGTCCCGAGATTTGGGTTCCTCCAGAAAAAGGGCGGGATACTCGAGTCGAAGACGATCCTCCCTTTCCCAAGTTGCTTCATCCTCAGAATGGTGCGACCATTGTACTTTGAGAAACTTGATATTATGACGTCGAGTGGTACGCTCGGCCAGATCGAGGATACGAATGGGGTACTCTCGATACGTGAGATTATCTTGGAGATCAAGCGTTTCGTGGTCCACTCCACGGATAGGATCCGACAAGCAACGCCTGAGTTGAGAAACGTGGAAAACATCGTGGACTCTGGAGAGGTGCGTAGGTAGTTCCAATTGGTAGGCAACTTCTCCTCGTTTAGCGAGAATGCGAAAAGGTCCAATGTAACGAGGAGCCAATTTGCCTTTGATACCGAAACGATGGGTTCCCTTCAGAGGGGTAACCCGAAGGTAAGACTTCTCGTCAACCTCGAAAATCATAGCCTTATGTTTTCGGTCATATTGACTCTTTTGACGAGATTGGGCCGTTTTCAACTTTTCACGAACGATGCGAACTTGCTCTTCTGCTTCCTGAATGATATCCGGGCCAAAGAATTGTCTTTCCCCGGTCTCTGACCAGTTAAGGGGTGTTCGACACCGTCGTCCATAGAGAACTTCAAAAGGGGCTTTACCCAAGCTAGATTGATAGCTGTTGTTATAAGCAAATTCGGCAAATGGAAGGCATTTCTCCCATTCCATTCCGAATGAGATAACAAAGGCTCGAAGCATGTCTTCTAGAATCTGGTTGACGCGTTCTACCTGACCACTCGATTGAGGGTGAAAAGCGGTGCTAAAGGAAAGGCGGGTTCCCATAGCATTTTGGAAGCTTTCCCAAAATCGAGAGGTGAAAAGACTTCCTCGATCCGAGTTGATTTCCAAAGGAACACCATGGAGAGACACTATTCGGGAGATGTATAAGTCTGCCAACTGACTAGCGGTTATACTCTCACGAACAGGTAAGAAATGAGCTACTTTGGAAAGGCGGTCGACAATGACAAAGATAGCATTATGCCCTCTCTTGGTCCTGGGAAAACCGGTAATGAAATCCATACCAATTTTATCCCATTTCCATTCAGGAATAGCTAAGGGTTGAAGGGTGCCAGCAGGCCGTTGATGCTCTGCTTTTACACGACGGCAGACGTCGCAGTTAGCAATATACTGAGCAATTTCTCTCTTCATCCTAGTCCACCAGAACCTCTGGCGTAGGTCCTGATACATCTTGGTACTACCGGGATGAATGGTGAGAGGAGATTCATGAGCCTCCTTAAGGATCAACTGTCGTAGATGCTGGTTCTTGGGAACCACTAAACGGTTCTCAAAGTACACAACACCATGATCATTTGTGGAGAAACAACTAGCACCTCCGCTAGCAATGTTCTCCTTGATTTTAGCTATTCCCTTATCTCGCTTTTGGGCAGCGATGATTTGATCCGTAAGAGTAGGTTTCGCCACCAAGGTGGAAAGAAATCCCTGAGGAACAATGTGAAGGTTAAGCTTCCGAAATTCCTCATGGAGAAGCGGTTGACTTTGTTGTAACATCAGGTTGTTACAATAAGATTTACGACTTAGCGCATCAGCCATGACATTGGCTTTCCCTGGGGTGTAAGTTATTCCTAAGTCGAAATCTGTGATCAACTCGACCCAACGTCTTTGCCTGAGATTCAAATCCGGTTGGGTGAAGATGTATTTCAGACTTTGGTGATCAGTGAATATTTTGCAACGATTACCGAGGAGGTAATGTCGCCAGGTCTTAAGTGCATAGACTACAGCTGCAAGCTCTAGATCATGAGTAGGATAATTCTCCTCATGTGGGTGCAATTGCCGTGAAGCGTAAGCAATTACGTGTCGATCTTGCATGAGAATGCAACCTAGTCCTTGTCGCGAGGCGTCGCAGTAGATAACAAAGTCCTTAGAGAAGTCTGGCGGTACCAGTACGGGAGCAGAAGTCAGGCGTCTTTTCAGTTCTTGAAAGTTGTGCTCACATTGTGGAGTCCATTCGAACTTTTTATCTTTCTTGAGGAGTTCGGTTAGAGGTTTAGCAACTTTGGAGAAATTTTCGACAAAGCGACGGCAATAGCTCGCTAAGCCCAGAAAAATCCGAACTTGCTTGACCGATTCAGGTGGAGTCCAATTAAGGACGGCTTGAACTCGCTCAGGGTTAATAGCAATACCTTTACCAGATATTACGTGACCCAGATAGGTCACTTCTGACAACCAAAATTCACATTTAGAGAATTTGGCATAAAGGCGATGCTCTCGAAGTTTCTTCAACACTAGCCTTAGATGTTCGGCATGTTCTTCCTCGTTCTTAGAGTAGATGAGTATATCATCGAGGTAAACAACGACGAATTTATCCAAATACTCCATGAAGATTGAGTTCATTAACCGAGAAAAGGTGGCTGGCGCGTTGGTTAAACCGAAGGACATGACGGTGTACTCGTATTGGCCATAACGAGTAACAAAGGCCGTTTTAGGGATGTCCCCATTTCTGATTTTGATTTGATGGTAGCCCAACCTCAAATCCATTTTGGAGAAGACTGAGGATCCAGCGAGCTGATCATACAGGTCGTTGATCCTGGGGAGCGGATATTTGTTCTTGATTGTGACCAAATTAACAGGTCGATAATCTACAACCATCCGGTCCGTACCATCCTTCTTCTTGACGAAGAGGATGGGGCAAGCCCACGGAGATGAACTAGGTCGGATGAAACCCTTTTTCAAGGACTCATCGAGTTGTTTCTTAAGCTCGGCTAGTTCTAGTGGTGCCATCTTATAGGGTCTTCTAGCAATCGGGACGGTTCCTGGAATGAGGTCTATTACGAACTCAACATCCCTGTCAGGTGGAACACCTGGCAATTCCTCTGGGAAGACATCCGGGAAATCACGGACTACCGGAACGTCCTCAAGGTCTGGCAAAGGGTTGGCGTTAAGAGAATATAACTGTCGCTTGGCTATTCGGGTCAAGACATTGACTATCTTCCCCGAAGGATGAGTGAGTTGAACAGTCCTAGAGAAGCAATCAATTTTGGCATGATGAGCTGACATCCAGTCCATACCCAAAATGATATTAATATCTGAAAATTTGAGAGCTATCAAAGATGCAAGGAAAACAAGTCTGTCGACTTGGATTTCATTTCCATAACTTACCCTGGAGGTCTGCCATCTAGAACCGGGAGTAGAAATTTCCATAGTGGATGGCATGTCACAGAATGCGGTGTTATGCAAACGAGCATAGTTCTCGGATATAAATGAATGAGAGGCTCCTGTATCGAAAAGAACAGATGCCGGATGGCAATTAACAAGAAGCGTACCGAGAACGACGTTGGGATCCTCTTGAGCTTCTTCGGCAGAGATACAGTTGACGTGGCCACGTGTAGCGGTGGCCGGCTTGGCGTGGAACACTTTCCCTGTCGGCTTGCCACGGCCAACAGCTTTAGCAGATTGGTTGGGGTTGGTTTGGGGACACTCACGCATATAGTGACCAGATTCCCCACACTTGAAACAAGTCACGGAACTGGTGCGTGGAGAGCACTGTTGGTTGGACCACCATAGGGCTTGGCTGGTGCAGACTGTTGAACGGGGCGAGGCGCCTGGAAGGATGGCCTCGGTGTGAACCTGGGTGGCAGGGCAATGTTGGGCACCCACACACGGCGCTTCTGAGGACCAGCACCGGATGAGGAACCCACATCACGGCCATGCTTGCGTGTTGCGTCATAATCAGTCTGACCAGTCTCAGCACTGATGGCCTTGTTAACAAGCTTCTGAAAAGATGTGCACTCATGCAGAAGGAGGTCGCGGCGAAGCTCAGGACTAAGCCCCTTACGGAACCTTGCTTGCTTCTTGGCATCGGTAGAAACTTCCTCAGTGGCATATCGTGCGAGGTTACCGAACTCCCTGCTGTAAGCATCCACAGAGAGTCGGCCTTGGGTGAAATTGCAAAATTCCTCACGTTTACGGTCCATGAGACCCTCCGGAATGTGATGTTCACGGAAAGCCTCGCTGAATTCAGCCCAAGTAGTGACATGGCCCGCTGGGCGCATAGCTCCATAATTCTCCCACCAGAGACTGGCGGGGCCTTCAAGATGATATGCAGCAAAGGTGACCTTGTCAGCCTCAGCTACTAACGCAGAGCGCAGTTTGCGAGAGATACTGCGAAGCCAGTCATCAGCGTAGAGAGGCTCGACGGAGTGGTGGAACGTGGGTGGATGTAACTTGATGAAATCACTGAGTGACACCATGTTAGTCCTCTGATGGCGTGCTGTGTTCTGTTCAATACGCTCCAACAAACGGTTGGTCTCCCGCTTGTTTCTTTCGGCTTCCATCATAACCTCGGCTAGGGAAGGAGGATGAGGCAGATTTGCATTCCTGACTTCACTGCCTTCGGCCTGCTCTTGAGGAGCAGGGTTAGTGCGCGTGTTGACCATCCTAGGTAAACAAGACAATGATTTAGTCAGAATGATAAAATTCCGACATAGGATACAGAATGTAAGGAATAACTCGGAATGCAAGATGATCATCCGTATGACATGGTAGATACAGAAACTGCTTCTTTATTCCATCGTCATACACACCATACAGGGTTTAGTACAAGACCAAACAAGGTACTATTACGGTGAAAAGAGGATTACATCTCATCGGAGGCATCCCAAGCTCCTATACATTATTTTTCTACACCTCCGGAAGTGGTACAAACTAGGTCATATCCCACGAGTCACGCAGGACGATAGACGATACAGCTGGTACGAACTAGTGATACTACCACTAACTCAGACCGATCCGTAGTAGTCCTCGTAGAAGTCACCTCCATAGCCTGGAAGCTCAACATGATCATCCGGGAACAGACGATCTCGCGGAGCTTGTGGACCATAGGGACTAGGATGAGGTCTTGGACCAACAGACGGTGGCCTGCGGGGACCGCGAGGTGGGGTGATGCCTCCTACATCACGCCAACCCATCACGTCTGGCAGAGCAGATCTCACAGGATAGAGATCGCGCATATCTGAATATCCAGCTTGCACCGCCGGTGCAAACCGAGTCAACGTGGCCCAATGGTCAGCACGGGTATTAAAAAGCTCTAGCCTCAAGGCCCGATTTTCACGGTCCTTATCCTCGAGCATCTCAGCAGTGGTGTGAGTCCGTGAATCCTCCTGAGTGGGGTTAGCATAAATAGCCTGGAGATACCCTTGTGCTCCCGGAAGTGATCCTGGCATATACCGGAAATTAGAATCCCGAAATAGGCCAGACCTGACTCGCATGATGGTCATCATAGAGTAGGCGGCGTCCTGCACAACCATCTCAATAGTAACCCCGAGTCCATAGGAGCAGTGAAGGGGCTCGGTGGATCCAGGATAAGATGGAAATATCCTGACAGTGCAGAGATACTGACTTTGATTAAAGTCTCGGAATTGCTCTTCGACCGTGTACTCAGGATACCAACGGTATCCAGCCTCAGTCATTACCCTGACCAACATGGCGGTATGGCCGGGTACATCTAGGCATCGAGTCAGGCGAACCACTTGATTGAGGTCGCGAGTGGCCATCTGAAAGCACAACCATAATGCAAAGGCATTAGAATTTCTAGCAAAATTTCGGCAGCATAACAGCTGTAAATGCTCAAGAAGGATTTTGAGACATTTGACAAAGGATTTCATACACACTCAACATCATCATATCAAGTTCTGAGTCCATCCTAGCAACATGATGTGGTAGTAGAACTGTGCTAGGCTTGTATCCATCAAACCTATAAGGTACTACTGATTAGTAACACGTGATCCTGATAGAGAGAATAGATCCTAATTCCTTAACCCCCGGTGGAAGAATAGACTGACTCAGATCAGAATGTCATAAGATAAAGGAGTAAAAGAGCCTTACGTTCCAACCCACAAACAATTCCCCTACATATAACTAAAGAATTTCTAGACTCGACATCGACCAGTTTGGCTTGGAGAACCTACAGGCAGTCCGGCTCTGATACCAACGCTGTCAGGACCCCGACTCGATGACACATCGATCTAGCCTGTAACACCTCATATCACTTTGCGGCCTCACGCACGGTACCCCCACGGGTGTCACCTTACCTTTGCCCAGGACCGTTTGCGCCTTTTGGCTCACGTATATGATAGTGTCGCTAGCATCCATATGTTAAGGAGCCCGGGCTGACATGACTAGTTGTAAACCCAAAGTGGCACAGACTTACAGGGACAGGCATCCATGACCCAGCTTCGAACGTGTCGGTCATCAGCAAGAGGGTCCGGGCTGTAGCACTGGGCTAGCAGGACTCCGGTAAACCGGGCTGTAGCGGGCTAACAGGACTCCGGTACTCAATGCGTGACATTTCCCCGAAGGGACAGACACCGGAACGAAGAAGGACACATGCCGGCCAGCCTAAGTGTTCCAGAGCAGTAGCAAGCTACCATGGCTCAGTGGTAACACTAGGAGACATTTCCCGGTAAGAGAGGCTACTAAAG
This sequence comes from Triticum dicoccoides, assembly GCF_002162155.2. NCBI lineage: Eukaryota > Viridiplantae > Streptophyta > Magnoliopsida > Poales > Poaceae > Triticum > Triticum dicoccoides. The sequence continues at coordinate 28,332,339 of NC_041388.1, forward strand.
ATAAACAACTAGATAGTCAGATCCCACACATACCAAGCATTTCAATAACATACACACAGTATGCTCGATATGTGCAAATACAACATGGCATCACAACATGACTCTACGACACAAGTACTTTATTTAAGGCTCAGGGAGCCATACATAATCATGCACACAGGTACGGGTCACACGACCCAGCATTCAAGTCATACAGTCATACAAACCAGCAGCGGAAGTAACTTGTCTGAGTACAGACAACTAGTAAAATAAAAGAGGCTTGGAAATCCTAGCTATACTACGTGGTCCTTCACAAGCTCAGGATCACCACCTGGGCCTTAGCCTACTCATTGATGTCAACGTCTACGTAGAACCCATCAGAAGGGGTTGCAGCGTCTTCTGTAAAAATGTAAATTATAGCAACATGAGTACAAAGGTACTCAACAAGACTTACATCAGATCCTACATACATGCACATTATCAAGAAGGGTTGGTGGAGTTATTGCAGCAAGCCAGCTTTGACTCTTGGCTAGGCTATCCTACGAGACTCCGACTTGAAATGGTTTTGCGTACACGAGTCCACTACTCACCACTTCAATACACTACCGAGGATCCACCTCCGTCTTCCTACGGAAGAGCCATCCTCGGCACTCACACTTATCTTGAGGCTTTTAGTAGTTTCCGTTTACTTGTCTATGAACTGTATAGGCAACCAAGTAGTCCTTTACCGCGGACGCGGCTATTCGAATAGATCATGATAACCCTGCAGGGGTGTACTTCTTCATACATGTTTCCACCACTTAGCGTCTACACACGACATGTGCTCGGCAGACTTCAAGCGAAAGCCAACGTGGGTGTAGACCACGACCTACCTAAACACCTAAGTCTCTGGTCCAGGTTTATCGCCTATCCAGGTTCCATCCGCAGGGAGTCCGGCCGAAGTTTCCCATACGGCCCCGAATGATGTGAACAGGGTTCCCGAGATACCTAATGGGTATTCCGTACACCCGGCCACGTACCTACCGCATCACAGCCCACCCCTACGGTCAGCGCTGTCCACGGCCTCCAGTAGGCTACAAACACCAGAAACTACTTGCAACTCCTGGACAGAGGACTAGGGTGAATAAGAAGTCGAGCGGGGTCATATTTCAGGGCCCAATGCATGGTAGTAGCTATATCTTAAATCACACATACAGATCTTAGTGCTTAAGGTCGGCTTCAATGAAACAACCCACCATGTACTCCTACATGGCCTTTCATCGATACCTTTACCAATCGTGTTCACCACACCACTCTCATTACCGACATAATCATTTCACTCTAGCCCATCACCCAGATGAACCAGACCTGACACGACTCTAAGCATAGCAGGCATAGCAAGGTAGGAACAACACATACATATGGCTCAATCAACTCCTACACATGCTAGTGGGTTTCATCTAGTTACTGTGGCAATGACAGGTCATGCAGAGGAAGTGGGTTCAACTACCGTAGCACACAGCAGTTTGAAACGCGTTGTCTTAATGCAGTAAAAGAGAGCAGGAGCGAGAACATGGGATTGTATCGATATGATCAAATGGTTGGTTGCTTGCCTGATGGTTCGATGCACTGATACGGTTCTTCGTTAGGGTAATCACGATTCTCCTCGGAGACAGAACCTGCCGCAAAGAACACCGATACACAACCATCACCAAACAATGTGCAACAATATGATGCATGTATGAAACATAGCAATATGAGTGTATTGGGCTAATGCAACTAAGACCAGAAGGGTTTGAACCAATTTGAATCAAAGATTCAAATTTCAAACTCAAACATGGCCCTTTAAAGTGTTTTTTCCTTGTTCTGCATTAAACATCAGGTTAACTTGTTTAATCATGCATGAAAATGGTACAGATGGATAGATTGGATTTTTCTGATCATTTTTCATATATAATTTGTCTAATTTGGAGTTACAGAATAAAAGTTATGAATTTTTGAAGTTTAAACTATATTCTGGAATTTCCTATATTAGATTAATTCCAGAAAATCAATTATTGCGTCAGCCTGACGTCAGTGTGACGTCAGCAGGTCAATGGGACACGTCCGGGTCAAACCTGACAGTGGGTCCCGCGTGTCAGTGTGATTAGATTAGTTAAAGTTTAATTAAAACTAAACCTGTTTAATTAACAGGGCTGGGCCCCACCTGTCATAGACTTAGGGGGGTCAACCAGGGCCCACCCGTGGTCAAACCCGGGTCGGCTGCACCGGCGTTTAGCCGCCGGCGAGCCCGACGCGGCGGCGGAAGTGGTTTTGGCCGTTTCGGTCACCAAATGGGTCGCGGAGACCACCGGAGAGGAGCTGAGGTCGAGCCGCAGCTCTTGGTGGAGTCCGTTGGGGTCGGTGTGGCCTGAGTTGGCGCCGGCGACGACGTTGGCGGCCACGGAGTTCGGCCGAAATCGAACTTGATGCAAGAGGGGTCGGTGAGGTGCGGGGAGTAGCTAGTTAGGTGCTACGTGACGCGGTGAGCATGATGGACACCGTGGAGTGGTCGGAAGATGACCGGGAGCACGTCGACGACGAGCTCCACGGTGGTGGGTGCGGTTGAGCTCCGGGAGGTCGCTACACGGCTCGGGAACGAGAGAGGGAGGGTAGGAGGGGTAGCTAGGCTCACAGCGCACCCGTAGAGGCCACCGGCGAGGTCGGGGACGAGCTGAGGCGGCGACGGTGTTGAAGGGGATCTCCGACGACGGCGGTTCGGGCGAGGTCGTCGCGGTGGACTCGGGCGTTGCGAGCGCTCGGGGCTCGGCTTGCTCGATGAAGTGGACAGTGGCGGAGCTCCTGGACACGATGAGAGGACGCACGGGCGGCGGGGAGCACGGCTACGACGTAGGCACGGCGGTGGTGGTGTCGGTCATGGCGGGGGAGCGCGAGGGGGAGGAGCTGGAGAGGAGAGGGGGTGTCTGGGGGGTTCGGGGGAGAGAGGGAGGCCGATCCACGACGTCACCGAGCGAGGGGAGCGGCGTGGCGGCGAGCAGGTGCGTGGCGCGCGCTGCGGTCGCCGTCGGGCACCTGCCTGCCTGCCTGGCCGGCAAGCAGCTCGCTGGAGCGGCGCTGGGCTGGGCCGGCAGGTGGGCCGGGAGCTGGCGTCAGGTAAGTTTTTCCATTTTTCTCTGTTTTCTGTATTTTTTTAATACTTCTGCAACTTTGTTGGATTAAATAAAATACTTAGGCAACTCCTAAAATCACCAAACTACTCCTGGTCCATAGTTGGATTATTTCCAACATGAAACATTTTAGTTTGGAGATATTTGAGCATTTAAATATTTTATATAATTTTAAATGCCCAAATTCAAATATTTATGATTTAATTCAAAAACCCTAAGATGGCCTAGGAAAATGTGCATCACTTTTGGCAGAGGTTCTGAACCAAGACAAAAATGATGGGCATTTTAGAAGGGCATTTCAGGTTCATTGAAAAAAAGATTTTAGTAAACCCTAATTGGTTTCAGAGGGGACTGGGGGTTCTGTCATCCCCATTTCAGGTTTCTGATGAAAGAATAAACATGATGCAACACTCTAATGCATGAACTAGCTAGGGTGTGACAACTCACCCCCACTCAAAAGAATCTCGTCCCGAGATTTGGGTTCCTCCGGAAAAAGGGCGGGATACTCGAGTCGAAGACGATCCTCCCTTTCCCAAGTTGCTTCATCCTCAGAATGGTGCGACCATTGTACTTTGAGAAACTTGATATTATGACGTCGAGTGGTACGCTCGGCCTGATCGAGGATACGAATGGGGTACTCTCGATACGTGAGATTATCTTGGAGATCAAGCGTTTCGTGGTCCACTCCACGGATAGGATCCGACAAGCAACGCCTGAGTTGAGAAACGTGGAAAACATCATGGACTCTGGAGAGGTGCGTAGGTAGTTCCAATTGGTAGGCAACTTCTCCTCGTTTAGCGAGAATGCGAAAAGGTCCAATGTAACGAGGAGCCAATTTGCCTTTGATACCGAAACGATGGGTTCCCTTCAGAGGGGTAACCCGAAGGTAAGCCTTCTCGTCAACCTCGAAAATCATAGCCTTATGTTTTCGGTCATATTGACTCTTTTGACGAGATTGGGCCGTTTTCAACTTTTCACGAACGATGCGAACTTGCTCTTCTGCTTCCTGAATCATATCCGGGCCAAAGAATTGTCTTTCCCCGGTCTCTGACCAGTTAAGGGGTGTTCGACACCGTCGTCCATAGAGAACTTCAAAAGGGGCTTTACCCAAGCTAGATTGATAGCTGTTGTTATAAGAAAATTCGGCAAATGGAAGGCATTTCTCCCATTCCATTCCGAATGAGATAACAAAGGCTCGAAGCATGTCTTCTAGAATCTGGTTGACGCGTTCTACCTGACCACTCGATTGAGGGTGAAAAGCGGTGCTAAAGGAAAGGCGGGTTCCCATAGCATTTTGGAAGCTTTCCCAAAATCGAGAGGTGAAAAGACTTCCTCGATCCGAGTTGATTTCCAAAGGAACACCATGGAGAGACACTATTCGGGAGATGTATAAGTCTGCCAACTGACTAGCGGTTATACTCTCACGAACAGGTAAGAAATGAGCTACTTTGGAAAGGCGGTCGACAATGACAAAGATAGCATTATGCCCTCTCTTGGTCCTGGGAAAACCGGTAATGAAATCCATACCAATTTTATCCCATTTCCATTCAGGAATAGCTAAGGGTTGAAGGGTGCCAGCAGGCCGTTGATGCTCTGCTTTTACACGACGGCAGACGTCGCAGTTAGCAATATACTGAGCAATTTCTCTCTTCATCCTAGTCCACCAGAACCTCTGGCGTAGGTCCTGATACATCTTGGTACTACCGGGATGAATGGTGAGAGGAGATTCATGAGCCTCCTTAAGGATCAACTGCCGTAGATGCTGGTTCTTGGGAACCACTAAACGGTTCTCAAAGTACACAACACCATGATCATTTGTGGAGAAACAACTAGCACCTCCGCTAGCAATGTTCTCCTTGATTTTAGCTATTCCCTTATCTCGCTTTTGGGCAGCAATGATTTGATCCGTAAGAGTAGGTTTCGCCACCAAGGTGGAAAGAAATCCCTGAGGAACAATGTGAAGGTTAAGCTTCCGAAATTCCTCATGGAGAAGCGGTTGACTTTGTTGTAACATCAGGTTGTTACAATAAGATTTACGACTTAGCGCATCAGCCATGACATTGGCTTTCCCTGGGGTGTAAGTTATTCCTAAGTCGAAATCTGTGATCAACTCGACCCAACGTCTTTGCCTGAGATTCAAATCCGGTTGGGTGAAGATGTATTTCAGACTTTGGTGATCAGTGAATATTTCGCAACGATTACCGAGGAGGTAATGTCGCCAGGTCTTAAGTGCATAGACTACAGCTGCAAGCTCTAGATCATGAGTAGGATAATTCTCCTCATGTGGGTGCAATTGCCGTGAAGCGTAAGCAATTACGTGTCGATCTTGCATGAGAATGCAACCTAGTCCTTGTCGCGAGGCGTCGCAGTAGATAACAAAGTCCTTAGAGAAGTCTGGCGGTACCAGTACGGGAGCAGAAGTCAGGCGTCTTTTCAGTTCTTGAAAGTTGTGCTCACATTGTGGAGTCCATTCGAACTTTTTATCTTTCTTGAGGAGTTCGGTTAGAGGTTTAGCAACTTTGGAGAAATTTTCGACAAAGCGACGGCAATAGCTCGCTAAGCCCAGAAAACTCCGAACTTGCTTGACCGATTCAGGTGGAGTCCAATTAAGGACGGCTTGAACTCGCTCAGGGTTAATAGCAATACCTTTACCAGATATTACGTGACCCAGATAGGTCACTTCTGACAACCAAAATTCACATTTAGAGAATTTGGCATAAAGGCGATGCTCTCGAAGTTTCTTCAACACTAGCCTTAGATGTTCGGCATGTTCTTCCTCGTTCTTGGAGTAGATGAGTATATCATCGAGGTAAACAACGATGAATTTATCCAAATACTCCATGAAGATTGAGTTCATTAACCGAGAAAAGGTGGCTGCCACGTTGGTTAAACCGAAGGACATGACGGTGTACTCGTATTGGCCATAACGAGTAACAAAGGCCGTTTTAGGGATGTCCCCGTTTTTGATTTTGATTTGATGGTAGCCCAACCTCAAATCCATTTTGGAGAAGACTGAGGATCCAGCGAGCTGATCATACAGGTCGTTGATCCTGGGGAGCGAATATTTGTTCTTGATTGTGACCAAATTAACAGGTCGATAATCTACAACCATCCGGTCCGTGCCATCCTTCTTCTTGACGAAGAGGATGGGGCAAGCCCACGGAGATGAACTAGGTCGGATGAAACCCTTTTTCAAGGACTCATCGAGTTGTTTCTTAAGCTCGGCTAGTTCTAGTGGTGCCATCTTATAGGGTCTTCTAGCAATCGGGACGGTTCCTGGAATGAGGTCTATTACGAACTCAACATCCCTGTCAGGTGGAACACCTGGCAATTCCTCTGGGAAGACATCCGGGAAATCACGGACTACCGGAACGTCCTCAAGGTCTGGCAAAGGGTTGGCGTTAAGAGAATATAACTGTCGCTTGGCTATTCGGGTCAAGACATTGACTATCTTCCCCGAAGGATGAGTGAGTTGAACAGTCCTAGAGAAGCAATCAATTTTGGCATGATGAGCTGACATCCAGTCCATACCCAAAATGATATTAATATCTGAAAATTTGAGAGCTATCAAAGATGCAAGGAAAACAAGTCTGTCGACTTGGATTTCATTTCCATAACTTACCCTGGAGGTCTGCCATCTAGAACCGGGAGTAGAAATTTCCATAGTGGATGGCATGTCACAGAATGCGGTGTTATGCAAACGAGCATAGTTCTCGGATATAAATGAATGAGAGGCTCCTGTATCGAAAAGAACAGATGCCGGATGGCAATTAACAAGAAGCGTACCGAGAACGACGTTGGGATCCTCTTGAGCTTCTTCGGCAGAGATACAGTTGACGTGGCCACGTGTAGTGGTGGCCGGCTTGGCGTGGAACACTTTCCCTGTCGGCTTGCCACGGCCAACAGCTTTAGCAGATTGGTTGGGGTTGGTTTGGGGACACTCACGCATATAGTGACCAGATTCCACACACTTGAAACAAGTCACGGAACTGGTGCGTGGAGGAGCACTGTTGGTTGGACCACCATAGGGCTTGGCTGGTGCAGACTGTTGAACGGGGCGAGGCGCCTGGAAGGATGGCCTCGGTGTGAACCTGGGTGGCAGGGCAGTGTTGGGCACCCACACACGGCGCTTCTGAGGACCAGCACCGGATGAGGAATCCACATCACGGCCATGCTTGCGTGTTGCGTCATAATCAGTCTGACCAGTCTCAGCACTGATGGCCTTGTTAACAAGCTTCTGAAAAGATGTGCACTCATGCAGACGGAGGTCGCGGCGAAGCTCAGGACTAAGCCCCTTACGGAACCTTGCTTGCTTCTTGGCATCGGTAGAAACTTCCTCAGTGGCATATCGTGCGAGGTTACCGAACTCCCTACTGTAAGCATCCACAGAGAATCGGCCTTGGGTGAAATTGCAAAATTCCTCACGTTTACGGTCCATGAGACCCTCCGGAATGTGATGTTCACGGAAAGCCTCGCTGAATTCAGCCCAAGTAGTGACATGGCCCGCTGGGCGCATAGCTCCATAATTCTCCCACCAGAGACTGGCGGGGCCTTCAAGATGATATGCAGCAAAGGTGACCTTGTCAGCCTCAGCTACTAACGCAGAGCGCAGTTTGTGAGAGATACTGCGAAGCCAGTCATCAGCGTAGAGAGGCTCGACGGAGTGGTGGAATGTGGGTGGATGTAACTTGATGAAATCACTGAGTGACACCACGTTAGTCCTCTGATGGCGTGCTGTGTTCTGTTCAATACGCTCCAACAAACGATTGGTCTCCCGCTTGTTTCTTTCGGCTTCCATCATAACCTCGGCTAGGGAAGGAGGATGAGGCAGATTTGCATTCCTGACTTCACTGCCTTCGGCCTGCTCTTGAGGAGCAGGGTTAGTGCGCGTGTTGACCATCCTAGGTAAACAAGACAATGATTTAGTCAGAATGATAAAATTCCGACATAGGATACAGAATGTAAGGAATAACTCGGAATGCAAGATGATCATCCGTATGACATGGTAGATACAGAAACTGCTTCTTTATTCCATCGTCATACACACCATACAGGGTTTAGTACAAGACCAAACAAGGTACTATTACGGTGAAAAGAGGATTACATCTCATTGGAGGCATCCCAAGCTCCTATACATTATTTTTCTACACCTCCGGAAGTGGTACAAACTAGGTCATATCCCACGAGTCACGCAGGACGATAGACGATACAGCTGGTACGAACTAGTGATACTACCACTAACTCAGACCGATCCGTAGTAGTCCTCGTAGAAGTCACCTCCATAGCCTGGAAGCTCAACATGATCATCCGGGAACAGACGATCTCGCGGAGCTTGTGGACCATAGGGACTAGGATGAGGTCTTGGACCAACAGACGGTGGCCTGCGGGGACCGCGAGGTGGGGTGATGCCTCCTACATCACGCCAACCCATCACGTCTGGCAGAGCAGATCTCACAGGATAGAGATCGTGCATATCCGAATATCCAGCTTGCACCGCCGGTGCAAACCGAGTCAACGTGGCCCAATGGTCAGCACGGGTATTAAAAAGCTCTAGCCTCAAGGCCCGATTTTCACGGTCCTTATCCTCGAGCATCTCAGCAGTGGTGCGAGTCCGTGAATCCTCCTGAGTGGGGTCAGCATAAATAGCCTGGAGATACCCTTGTGCTCCCGGAAGTGATCCTGGCATATACCGGAAATCAGAATCCCGAAATAGGCCAGACCTGACTCGCATGATGGTCATCATAGAGTAGGCGGCGTCCTGCACAGCCATCTCAATAGTAACCCCGAGTCCATAGGAGCAGTGAAGGGGCTCGGTGGATCCAGGATAAGATGGAAATATCCTGACAGTGCAGAGATACTGACTTTGATTAAAGTCTCGGAATTGCTCTTCGACCGTGTACTCAGGATACCAACGGTATCCAGCCTCAGTCATTACCCTAACCAACATGGCGGTATGGCCGGGTACATCTAGGCATCGAGTCAGGCGAACCACTTGATTGAGGTCGCGAGTGGCCATCTGAAAGCACAACCATAATGCAAAGGCATTATAATTTCTAGCAAAATTTCGGCAGCATAACAGCTGTAAATGCTCAAGAAGGATTTTGAGACATTTGACAAAGGATTTCATACACACTCAACATCATCATATCAAGTTCTGAGTCCATCCTAGCAACATGATGTGGTAGTAGAACTGTGCTAGGCTTGTATCCATCAAACCTATAAGGTACTACTGATTAGTAACACGTGATCCTGATAGAGAGAATAGATCCTAATTCCTTAACCCTCGGTGGAAGAATAGACTGACTCAGATCAGAATGTCATAAGATAAAGGAGTAAAAGAGCCTTACGTTCCAACCCACAAACAATTCCCCTACATATAACTAAAGAATTTCTAGACTCGACATCGACCAGTTTGGCTTGGAGAACCTACAGGCAGTCCGGCTCTGATACCAACGCTGTCAGGACCCCGACTCGATGACACATCGATCTAGCCTGTAACACCTCATATCACTTTGCGGCCTCACGCACGGTATCCCCACGGGTGTCGCCTTACCTTTGCCCGGGACCGTTTGCGCCTTTTGGCTCACGTATATGATAGTGTCGCTAGCATCCATATGTTAAGGAGCCCGGGCTGACATGACTAGTTGTAAACCCAAAGTGGCACAGACTTACAGGGACAGGCATCCATGACCCAGCTTCGAACGTGTCGGTCATCAGCAAGAGGGTCCGGGCTGTAGCACTGGGCTAGCAGGACTCCGGTAAACCGGGCTGTAGCGGGCTAACAGGACTCCGGTACTCAATGCGTGACATTTCCCCGAAGGGACAGACACCGAAACGAAGAAGGACACATGCCGGCCAGCCTAAGTGTTCCAGAGCAGTAGCAAGCTACCATGGCTCAGTGGTAACACTAGGAGACATTTCCCGGTAAGAGAGGCTACTAAAGATAAACAACTAGATAGTCAGATCCCACACATACCAAGCATTTCAATAACATACACACAGTATGCTCGATATGTGCAAATACAACATGACTCTACGACACAAGTACTTTATTTAAGGCTCAGGGAGCCATACATAATCATGCACACAGGTACGGGTCACACGACCCAGCATTCAAGTCATACAGTCATACAAACCAGCAGCGGAAGTAACTTGTCTGAGTACAGACAACTAGTAAAATAAAAGAGGCTTGGAAAGCCTAGCTATACTACGTGGTCCTTCACAAGCGCAGGATCACCACTTGGGCCTTAGCCTACTCATTGATGTCAACGTCTACGTAGAACCCATCAGAAGGGGTTGCAGCGTCTTCTGTAAAAATGTAAATTATAGCAACATGAGTACAAAGGTACTCAACAAGACTTACATCAGATCCTACATACATGCACATTATCAAGAAGGGTTGGTGGAGTTATTGCAGCAAGCCAGCTTTGACTCTTGGCTAGGCTATCCTACGAGACTCCAACTTGAAATGGTTTTGCGTACACGAGTCCACTACTCACCACTTCAATACACTACCGAGGATCCACCTCCGTCTTCCTACGGAAGAGCCATCCTCGGCACTCACACTTATCTTGAGGCTTTTATTAGTTTCCGTTTACTTGTCTATGAACTGTATAGGCAACCAAGTAGTCCTTTACCGCGGACGCGGCTATTCGAATAGATCATGATAACCCTGCAGGGGTGTACTTCTTCATACATGTTTCCACCACTTAGCGTCTACACACGACATGTGCTCGGCAGACTTCAAGCGAAAGCCGACGTGGGTGTAGACCACGACCTACCTAAACACCTAAGTCTCTAGTCCAGGTTTATCGCCTATCCAGGTTCCATCCGCAGGGAGTCCGGCCGAAGTTTCCCATACGGCCCCGAACGATGTGAACAGGGTTCCCGAGATACCTAACGGGTATTCCGTACACCTGGCCACGTACCTACCGCATCACAGCCCACCCCTATGGTCAGCGCTGTCCACGGCCTCCAGTAGGCTACAAACACCAGAAACTACTTGCAACTCCTGGACAGAGGACTAGGGTGAATAAGAAGTCGAGCGGGGTCATATTTCAGGGCCCAATGCATGGTAGTAGCTGTATCTTAAATCACACATACAGATCTCAGTGCTTAAGGTCGGCTTCAATGAAACAACCCACCATGTACTCCTACATGGCCTTTCATCGATACCTTTACCAATCGTGTTCACCACACCACTCTCATTACCGACATAATCATTTCACTCTAGCCCATCACCCAGATGAACCAGACCTGACACGACTCTAAGCATAGCAGGCATAGCAAGGTAGGAACAACACATACATATGGCTCAATCAACTCCTACACATGCTAGTGGGTTTCATCTAGTTACTGTGGCAATGACAGGTCATGCAGAGGAAGTGGGTTCAACTACCGTAGCACACAGCAGTTTGAAACACGTTGTCTTAATGCAGTAAAAGAGAGCAGGAGCGAGAACATGGGATTGTATCGATATGATCAAATGGTTGGTTGCTTGCCTGATGGTTCGATGCACTGATACGGTTCTTCGTTAGGGTAATCACGGTACTCCTCGGAGACAGAACCTGCCGCAAAGAACACCGATACACAACCATCACCAAACAATGTGCAACAATATGATGCATGTATGAAACATAGCAATATGAGTGTATTGGGCTAATGCAACTAAGACCAGAAGGGTTTGAACCAATTTGAATCAAAGATTCAAATTTCAAACTCAAACATGGCCCTTTAAAGTGTTTTTCCTTGTTCTGCATTAAACATCAGGTTAACTTGTTTAATCATGCATGAAAATGGTACAGATGGATAGATTGGATTTTTCTGGTCATTTTTCATATATAATTTGTCTAATTTGGAGTTACAGAATAAAAGTTATGAATTTTTGAAGTTTAAACTATATTCTGGAATTTCCTATATTAGATTAATTCCAGAAAATCAATTATTGCGTCAGCCTGACGTCAGTGTGACATCAGCAGGTCAACGGGACACGTCCGGGTCAAACCTGACAGTGGGTCCCGCGTGTCAGTGTGATTAGATTAGTTAAAGTTTAATTAAAACTAAACCTGTTTAATTAACAGGGCTGGGCCCCACCTGTCATATACTCAGGGGGGTCAACCAGGGCCCACCCGTGGTCAAACCCGGGTCGGCTGCACCGGCGTTTAGCCGCCGGCGAGCCCGACGCGGCGGCGGAAGTGGTTTTGGCCGTTTCGGTCACCAAATGGGTCGCGGAGACCACCGGAGAGGAGCTGAGGTCGAGCCGCAGCTCTTGGTGGAGTCCGTTGGGGTCGGGGTGGCCGCAGTTGGCGCCGGCGACGACTTTGGCGGCCACCGGAGTTCGGCCGAAGTCGAACTTGACGCAAGAGGGGTCGGTGAGGTGCGGGGAGTAGCTAGTTAGGTGCTACGTGACGCGGTGAGCATGATGGACACCGTGGAGTGGTCGGAAGATGACCGGGAGCACGTCGACGACGAGCTCCACGGTGGTGGGTGCAGTTGAGCTCCGGGAGGTTGCTACACGGCTCGGGAACGAGAGAGGGAGGGTAGGAGGGGTAGCTAGGCTCACAGCGCACCCGTAGAGGCCACCGGCGAGGTCGGGGACGAGCTGAGGCGGCGAGGGTGTTGAAGGGGATGTCCGGCGACGGCGGTTCGGGCGAGGTCGTTGCGGTGGACTCGGGCGTTGTGAGCACTCGGGGCTCGGCTTGCTCGATGAAGTGGACAGTGGCGGAGCTCCTGGACACGATGAGAGGACGCACGGGCGGCGGGGAGCACGGCTACGACGTAGGCACGGCGGTGGTGGCGTCGGTCATGGCGGGGGAGCGCGAGGG
>NC_041388.1:28345545-28355629 GCF_002162155.2 Triticum dicoccoides
GGCACGGCGGTGGTGGTGTCGGTCATGGCGGGGGAGCGCGAGGGGGAGGAGCTGGAGAGGAGAGGGGGTGTCTGGGGGGTTCGGGGGAGAGAGGGAGGCCGATCCACGACGTCACCGAGCGAGGGGAGCGGCGTGGCGGCGAGCAGGTGCGTGGCGCGCGCTGCGGTCGCCGTCGGGCACCTGCCTGCCTGCCTGGCCGGCAAGCAGCTCGCTGGAGCGGCGCTGGGCTGGGCCGGCAGGTGGGCCGGGAGCTGGCGTCAGGTAAGTTTTTCCATTTTTCTCTGTTTTCTGTATTTTTTTAATACTTCTGCAACTTTGTTGGATTAAATAAAATACTTAGGTAACTCCTAAAATCACCAAACTACTCCTGGTCCATAGTTGGATTATTTCCAACATGAAACATTTTAGTTTGGAGATATTTGAGCATTTAAATATTTTATATAATTTTAAATGCCCAAATTCAAATATTTATGATTTAATTCAAAAACCCTAAGATGGCCTAGGAAAATGTGCATCACTTTTGGCAGAGGTTCTGAACCAAGACAAAAATGATGGGCATTTTAGAAGGGCATTTCAGGTTCATTGAAAAAAAGTTTTTAGTAAACCCTAATTGGTTTCAGAGGGGACTGGGGGTTCTGTCATCCCCATTTCAGGTTTCTGATGAAAGAATAAACATGATGCAACACTCTAATGCATGAACTAGCTAGGGTGTGATAACTCACCCCCACTCAAAAGAATCTCGTCCCGAGATTTGGGTTCCTTCGGAAAAAGGGCGGGATACTCGAGTCGAAGACGATCCTCCCTTTCCCAAGTTGCTTCATCCTCAGAATGGTGCGACCATTGTACTTTGAGAAACTTGATATTATGACATCGAGTGGTACGCTCGGCCTGATCGAGGATACGAATGGGGTACTCTCGATACGTGAGATTATCTTGGAGATCAAGCGTTTCGTGGTCCACTCCACGGATAGGATCCGAGAAGCAACGCCTGAGTTGAGAAACGTGGAAAACATCGTGGACTCTGGAGAGGTGCATAGGTAGTTCCAATTGGTAGGCAACTTCTCCTCGTTTAGCGAGAATGCGAAAAGGTCCAATGTAACGAGGAGCCAATTTGCCTTTGATACCAAAACGATGGGTTCCCTTCAGAGGGGTAACCCGAAGGTAAGCCTTCTCGTCAACCTCGAAAATCATAGCCTTATGTTTTCGGTCATATTGACTCTTTTGACGAGATTGGGCCGTTTTCAACTTTTCACGAACGATGTGAACTTGCTCTTCTGCTTCCTGAATCATATCCGGGCCAAAGAATTGTCTTTCCCCGGTCTCTGACCAGTTAAGGGGTGTTCGACACCGTCGTCCATAGAGAACTTCAAAAGGGGCTTTACCCAAGCTAGATTGATAGTTGTTGTTATAAGCAAATTCGGCAAATGGAAGGCATTTCTCCCATTCCATTCTGAATGAGATAACAGAGGCTCGAAGCATGTCTTCTAGAATCTGGTTGACGCATTCTACCTGACCACTCGATTGAGGGTGAAAAGCGGTGCTAAAGGAAAGGCGGGTTCCCATAGCATTTTGGAAGCTTTCCCAAAATCGAGAGGTGAAAAGACTTCCTCGATCCGAGTTGATTTCCAAAGGAACACCATGGAGAGACACTATTCGGGAGATGTATAAGTCTACCAACTGACTAGCGGTTATACTCTCACGAACAGGTAAGAAATGAGCTACTTTGGAAAGGCGGTCGACAATGACAAAGATAGCATTATGCCCTCTCTTGGTCCTGGGAAAACCGGTAATGAAATCCATACCAATTTTATCCCATTTCCATTTAGGAATAGCTAAGGGTTGAAGGGTGCCAGCAGGCCGTTGATGCTCTGCTTTTACACGACGGCAGACGTCGCAGTTAGCAATATACTGAGCAATTTCTCTCTTCATCCTAGTCCACCAGAACCTCTGGCGTAGGTCCTGATACATCTTGGTACTACCGGGATGAATGGTGAGAGGAGATTCATGAGCCTCCTTAAGGATCAACTGCCATAGATGCTGGTTCTTGGGAACCACTAAACGGTTCTCAAAGTACACAACACCATGATCATTTGTGGAGAAACAACTAGCACCTCCGCTAGCAATGTTCTCCTTGATTTTAGCTATTCCCTTATCTCGCTTTTGGGCAGCGATGATTTGATCCCTAAGAGTAGGTTTCGCCACCAAGGTGGAAAGAAATCCCTGAGGAACAATGTGAAGGTTAAGCTTCCGAAATTCCTCATGGAGAAGCGGTTGACTTTGTTGTAACATCAGGTTGTTACAATAAGATTTACGACTTAGCGCATCAGCCATGACATTGGCTTTCCCTGGGGTGTAAGTTATTCCTAAGTCGAAATCTGTGATCAACTCGACCCAACGTCTTTGCCTGAGATTCAAATCCGGTTGGGTGAAGATGTATTTCAGACTTTGGTGATCAGTGAATATTTCGCAACGATTACCGAGGAGGTAATGTCGCCAGGTCTTAAGTGCATAGACTACAGCTGCAAGCTCTAGATCATGAGTAGGATAATTCTCCTCATGTGGGTGCAATTGCCGTGAAGCGTAAGCAATTACGTGTCGATCTTGCATGAGAATGCAACCTAGTCCTTGTCGCGAGGCGTCGCAGTAGATAACAAAGTCCTTAGAGAAGTCTGGCGGTACCAGTACGGGAGCAGAAGTCAGGCGTCTTTTCAGTTCCTGAAAGCTGTGCTCACATTGTGGAGTCCATTCGAACTTTTTATCTTTCTTGAGGAGTTCGGTTAGAGGTTTAGCAACTTTGGAGAAATTTTCGACAAAGCGACGGCAATAGCTCGCTAAGCCCAGAAAACTCCGAACTTGCTTGACCGATTCAGGTGGAGTCCAATTAAGGACGGCTTGAACTCGCTCAGGGTTAATAGCAATACCTTTACCAGATATTACGTGACCCAGATAGGTCACTTCTGACAACCAAAATTCACATTTAGAGAATTTGGCATAAAGGCGATGCTCTCGAAGTTTCTTCAACACTAGCCTTAGATGTTCGGCATGTTCTTCCTCGTTCTTGGAGTAGATGAGTATATCATCGAGGTAAACAACGACGAATTTATCCAAATACTCCATGAAGATTGAGTTCATTAACCGAGAAAAGGTGGCTGGAGCGTTGGTTAAACCGAAGGACATGACGGTGTACTCATATTGGCCATAACGAGTAACAAAGGCCGTTTTAGGGATGTCCCCGTTTCTGATTTTGATTTGATGGTAGCCCAACCTCAAATCCATTTTGGAGAAGACTGAGGATCCAGCGAGCTGATCATACAGGTCGTTGATCCTGGGGAGCGGATATTTGTTCTTGATTGTGACCAAATTAACAGGTCGATAATCTACAACCATCCGGTCCGTACCATCCTTCTTCTTGACGAAGAGGACGGGGCAAGCCCACGGAGATGAACTAGGTCGGATGAAACCCTTTTTCAAGGACTCATCGAGTTGTTTCTTAAGCTCGGCTAGTTCTAGTGGTGCCATCTTATAGGGTCTTCTAGCAATCGGGACGGTTCCTGGAATGAGGTCTATTACGAACTCAACATCCCTGTCAGGTGGAACACCTGGCAATTCCTCTGGGAAGACATCCGGGAAATCACGGACTACCGGAACGTCCTCAAGGTCTGGCAAAGGGTTGGCGTTAAGAGAATATAACTGTCGCTTGGCTATTCGGGTCAAGACATTGACTATCTTCCCCGAAGGATGAGTGAGTTGAACAGTCCTAGAGAAGCAATCAATTTTGGCATGATGAGCTGACATCCATTCCATACCCAAAATGATATTAATATCTAAAAATTTGAGAGCTATCAAAGATGCAAGGAAAACAAGTCTGTCGACTTGGATTTCATTTCCATAACTTACCCTGGAGGTCTGCCATCTAGAACCGGGAGTAGAAATTTCCATAGTGGATGGCATGTCACAGAATGCGGTGTTATGCAAACGCGCATAGTTCTCAGATATAAATGAATGAGAGGCTCCTGTATCGAAAAGAATAGATGCCGGATGGCAATTAACAAGAAGCGTACCGAGAACGACGTTGGGATCCTCTTGAGCTTCTTCGGCAGAGATACAGTTGACGTGGCCACGTGTAGCGGTGGCCAGCTTGGCGTGGAACACTTTCCCTGTCGGCTTGCCACGGCCAACAGCTTTAGCAGATTGGTTGGGGTTGGTTTGGGGACACTCACGCATATAGTGACCAGATTCCCCACACTTGAAACAAGTCACGGAACTGGTGCGTGGAGGAGCACTGTTGGTTGGACCACCATAGGGCTTGGCTGGTGCAGACTGTTGAACGGGGCGAGGCACCTGGAAGGATGGCCTCGGTGTGAACCTGGGTGGCAGGGCAGTGTTGGGCACCCACACGCGGCGCTTCTGAGGACCAGCACCGGATGAGGAACCCACATCACGGCCATGCTTGCGTGTTGCGTTATAATCAGTCTGACCAGTCTCAGCACTGATGGCCTTGTTAACAAGCTTCTGAAAAGATGTGCACTCATGCAGACGGAGGTCGCGGCGAAGCTCAGGAGTAAGCCCCTTACGGAACCTTGCTTGCTTCTTGGCATCGGTAGAAACTTCCTCAGTGGCATATCGTGCGAGGTTACCGAACTCCCTGCTGTAAGCATCCACAGAGAGTCGGCCTTGGGTGAAATTGCAAAATTCCTCACGTTTACGGTCCATGAGACCCTCCGGAATGTGATGTTCACGGAAAGCCTCGCTGAATTCAGCCCAAGTAGTGACATGGCCCTCTGGGCGCATAGCTCCATAATTCTCCCACCAGAGACTGGCGGGGCCTTCAAGATGATATGCAGCAAAGGTGACCTTGTCAGCCTCAGCTACTAACGTAGAGCGCAGTTTGTGAGAGATACTGCGAAGCCAGTCATCAGCGTCGAGAGGCTCGACGGAGTGGTGGAATGTGGGTGGATGTAACTTGATGAAATCACTAAGTGACACCACGTTAGTCCTCTGATGGTGTGCTGTGTTCTGTTCAATACGCTCCAACAAACGGTTGGTCTCCCGCTTGTTTCTTTCGGCTTCCATCATAACCTCGGCTAGGGAAGGAGGATGAGGCAGATTTGCATTCCTGACTTCACTGCCTTCGGCCTGCTCTTGAGGAGCAGGGTTAGTGCGCGTGTTGACCATCCTAGGTAAACAAGACAATGATTTAGTCAGAATGATAAAATTCCGACATAGGATACAGAATGTAAGGAATAACTCGGAATGCAAGATGATCATCTGTATGACATGGTAGATACAGAAACTGCTTCTTTATTCCATCGTCATACACACCATACAGGGTTTAGTACAAGACCAAACAAGGTACTATTACGGTGAAAAGAGGATTACATCTCATCGGAGGCATCCCAAGCTCCTATACATTATTTTTCTACACCTCCGGAAGTGGTACAAACTAGGTCATATCCCACGAGTCACGCAGGACGATAGACGATACAGCTGGTACGAACTAGTGATACTACCACTAACTCAGACCAATCCGTAGTAGTCCTCGTAGAAGTCACCTCCATAGCCTGGAAGCTCAACATGATCATCCGGGAACAGACGATCTCGCGGAGCTTGTGGACCATAGGGACTAGGATGAGGTCTTGGACCAATAGACGGTGGCCTGCGGGGACCGCGAGGTGGGGTGATGCCTCCTACATCACGCCAACCCATCACGTCTGGCAGAGCAGATCTCACAGGATAGAGATCGCGCATATCCGAATATCCAGCTTGCACCGCCGGTGCAAACCGAGTCAACGTGGCCCAATGGTCAGCACGGGTATTAAAAAGCTCTAGCCTCAAGGCCCGATTTTCACGGTCCTTATCCTCGAGCATCTCAGCAGTGGTGCGAGTCCGTGAATCCTCCTGAGTGGGGTCAGCATAAATAGCCTGGAGATACCCTTGTGCTCCCGGAAGTGATCCTGGCATATACCGGAAATCAGAATCCCGAAATAGCCAGACCTGACTCGCATGATGGTCATCATAGAGTAGGCGGCGTCCTGCACAGCCATCTCAATAGTAACCCCGAGTCCATAGGAGCAGTGAAGGGGCTCGGTGGATCCAGGATAAGATGGAAATATCCTGACAGTGCAGAGATACTGACTTTGATTAAAGTCTCGGAATTGCTCTTCGACTGTGTACTCAGGATACCAACGGTATCCAGCCTCAGTCATTACCCTGACCAACATGGCGGTATGGCCGGGTACATCTAGGCATCGAGTCAGGCGAACCACTTGATTGAGGTCGCGAGTGGCCATCTGAAAGCACAACCATAATGCAAAGGCATTATAATTTCTAGCAAAATTTCGGCAGCATAACAGCTGTAAATGCTCAAGAAGGATTTTGAGACATTTGACAAAGGATTTCATACACACTCAACATCATCATATCAAGTTCTGAGTCCATCCTAGCAACATGATGTGGTAGTAGAACTGTGCTAGGCTTGTATCCATCAAACCTATAAGGTACTACTGATTAGTAACACGTGATCCTGATAGAGAGAATAGATCCTAATTCCTTAACCCCCGATGGAAGAATAGACTGACTCAGATCAGAATGTCATAAGATAAAGGAGTAAAAGAGCCTTACGTTCCAACCCACAAACAATTCCCCTACATATAACTAAAGAATTTCTAGACTCGACATCGACCAGTTTGGCTTGGAGAACCTACAGGCAGTCCGGCTCTGATACCAACGCTGTCAGGACCCCGACTCGATGACACATCGATCTAGCCTATAACACCTCATATCACTTTGCGGCCTCACGCACGGTATCCCCACGGGTGTCACCTTACCTTTGCCCGGGACCGTTTGCGCCTTTTGGCTCACGTATATGATAGTGTCGCTAGCATCCATATGTTAAGGAGCCCGGGCTGACATGACTAGTTGTAAACCCAAAGTGGCACGGACTTACAGGGACAGGCATCCATGACCCAGCTTCGAACGTGTCGGTCATCAGCAAGAGGGTCCGGGCTGTAGCACTGGGCTAGCAGGACTCCGGTAAACCGGGCTGTAGCGGGCTAACAGGACTCCGGTACTCAATGCGTGACATTTCCCCGAAGGGACAGACACCGGAACAAAGAAGGACACATGCCGGCCAGCCTAAGTGTTCCAGAGCAGTAGCAAGCTACCATGGCTCAGTGGTAACACTAGGAGACATTTCCCGGTAAGAGAGGCTACTAAAGATAAACAACTAGATAGTCAGATCCCACACATACCAAGCATTTCAATAACATACACACAGTATGCTCGATATGTGCAAATACAACATGACTCTACGACACAAGTACTTTATTTAAGGCTCAGGGAGCCATACATAATCATGCACACAGGTACGGGTCACACGACCCAGCATTCAAGTCATACAGTCATACAAACCAGCAGCGGAAGTAACTTGTCTGAGTACAGACAACTAGTAAAATAAAAGAGGCTTGGAAAGCCTAGCTATACTACGTGGTCCTTCACAAGCTCAGGATCACCACCTGGGCCTTAGCCTACTCATTGATGTCAACGTCTACATAGAACCCATCAGAAGGGGTTGCAGCGTCTTCTGTAAAAATGTAAATTATAGCAACATGAGTACAAAGGTACTCAACAAGACTTACATCAGATCCTACATACATGCACATTATCAAGAAGGGTTGGTGGAGTTATTGCAGCAAGCCAGCTTTGACTCTTGGCTAGGCTATCCTACGAGACTCCAACTTGAAATGGTTTTGCGTACACGAGTCCACTACTCACCACTTCAATACACTACCGAGGATCCACCTCCGTCTTCCTACGGAAGAGCCATCCTCGGCACTCACACTTATCTTGAGGCTTTTAGTAGTTTCCGTTTACTTGTCTATGAACTGTATAGGCAACCAAGTAGTCCTTTACCGCGGACGCGGCTATTCGAATAGATCATGATAACCCTGCAGGGGTGTACTTCTTCATACATGTTTCCACCACTTAGCGTCTACACACGACATGTGCTCGGCAGACTTCAAGCGAAAGCCGACGTGGGTGTAGACCACGACCTACCTAAACACCTAAGTCTCTAGTCCAGGTTTATCGCCTATCCAGGTTCCATCCGCAGGGAGTCCGGCCGAAGTTTCCCATACGGCCCCGAACGATGTGAACAGGGTTCCCGAGATACCTAACGGGTATTCCGTACACCCGGCCACGTACCTACCGCATCACAGCCCACCCCTACGGTCAGCGCTGTCCACGGCCTCCAGTAGGCTACAAACACCAGAAACTACTTGCAACTCCTGGACAGAGGACTAGGGTGAATAAGAATTCGAGCGGGGTCATATTTCAGGGCCCAATGCATGGTAGTAGCTGTATCTTAAATCACACATACAGATCTCAGTGCTTAAGGTCGGCTTCAATGAAACAACCCACCATGTACTCCTACATGGCCTTTCATCGATACCTTTACCAATCGTGTTCACCACACCACTCTCATTACCGACATAATCATTTCACTCTAGCCCATCACCCAGATGAACCAGACCTGACACGACTCTAAGCATAGCAGGCATAGCAAGGTAGGAACAACACATACATATGGCTCAATCAACTCCTACACATGCTAGTGGGTTTCATCTAGTTACTGTGGCAATGACAGGTCACGCAGAGGAAGTGGGTTCAACTACCGTAGCACACAGCAGTTTGAAACGCGTTGTCTTAATGCAGTAAAAGAGAGCAGGAGCGAGAACATGGGATTGTATCGATATGATCAAATGGTTGGTTGCTTGCCTGATGGTTCGATGCACTGATACGGTTCTTCATTAGGGTAATCACGGTACTCCTCGGAGACAGAACCTGCCGCAAAGAACACCGATACACAACCATCACCAAACAATGTGCAACAATATGATGCATGTATGAAACATAGCAATATGAGTGTATTGGGCTAATGCAACTAAGACCAGAAGGGTTTGAACCAATTTGAATCAAAGATTCAAATTTCAAACTCAAACATGGCCCTTTAAAGTGTTTTTTCCTTGTTCTGCATTAAACATCAGGTTAACTTGTTTAATCATGCATGAAAATGGTACAGATGGATAGATTGGATTTTTGTGATCATTTTTCATACATAATTTGTCTAATTTGGAGTTACAGAATAAAAGTTATGAATTTTTGAAGTTTAAACTATATTCTGGAATTTTCTATATTAGATTAATTCCAGAAAATCAATTATTGCGTCAGCCTGACGTCAGCAGGTAAACGGGACACGTCCGGGTCAAACTTGACAGTGGGTCCCGCGTGTCAGTGTGATTAGATTAGTTAAAGTTTAATTAAAACTAAACCTGTTTAATTAACAGGGCTGGGCCCCACCTGTCATAGACTCAGGGGGGTCAACCAGGGCCCACCCGTGGTCAAACCCGGGTCGGCTGCACCGGCGTTTAGCCGCCGGCGAGCCCGACGCGGCGGCGGAAGTGGTTTTGGCCGTTTCGGTCACCAAATGGGTCGCGGAGACCACCGGAGAGGAGCTGAGGTCGAGCCGCAGCTCTTGGTGGAGTCTGAGGGGTCGGGGTGGCCGGAGTTGGCGCCGGTGACGACTTTGGCGGCCACCGGAGTTCGGCCGAAGTCGAACTTGACGCAAGAGGGGTCGGTGAGGTGCGGGGAGTAGCTAGTTAGGTGCTACGTGACGCGGTGAGCATGATGGACACCGTGGAGTGGACGGAAGATGACCGGGAGCACGTCGACGACGAGCTCCACGGTGGTGGGTGCAGTTGAGCTCCGGGAGGTCGCTACACGGCTCGGGAACGAGAGAGGGAGGGTAGGAGGGGTAGCTAGGCTCACAGCGCATCCGTAGAGGCCACCGGCGAGGTCGGGGACGAGCTGAGGCGGTGACGGTGTTGAAGGGGATCTTCGGCGACGGCGGTTCGGGCGAGGTCGTTGCGGTGGACTCGGGCGTTGCGAGCGCTCGGGGCTCGGCTTGCTCGATGAAGTGGACAGCGGCGGAGCTCCTGGACACGATGAGAGGACGCACGGGCGGCGGGGAGCACGGCTACGACGTAGGCACGGCGGTGGTGGCGTCGGTCATGGTGGGGGAGCGCGA
>NC_041388.1:28356172-28364554 GCF_002162155.2 Triticum dicoccoides
GGGGGAGGAGCTGGAGAGGTGAGGGGGTGTCTGGGGGGTTCGGGGGAGAGAGGGAGGCCGATCCACGACGTCACCGAGCGAGGGGAGCGGCGTGGCGGCGAGCAGGTGCGTGGCGCGCGCTGCGGTCGCCGTCGGGCACCTGCCTGCCTGCCTGGCCGGCAAGCAGCTCGCTGGAGCGGCGCTGGGCTGGGCCAGCAGGTGGGCCGGGAGCTGGCGTCAGGTAAGTTTTTCCATTTTTCTCTGTTTTCTATATTTTTTTAATACTTCTGCAACTTTGTTGGATTAAATAAAATACTTAGGCAACTCCTAAAATCACCAAACTACTCCTGGTCCATAGTTGGATTATTTCCAACATGAAACATTTTAGTTTGGAGATATTTGAGCATTTAAATATTTTATATAATTTTAAATGCCCAAATTCAAATATTTATGATTTAATTCAAAAACCCTAAGATGGCCTAGGAAAATGTGCATCACTTTTGGCAGAGGTTCTGAACCAAGACAAAAATGATGGGCATTTTAGAAGGGCATTTCAGGTTCATTGAAAAAAAGTTTTTAGTAAACCCTAATTGGTTTCAGAGGGGACTAGGGGTTCTGTCATCCCCATTTCAGGTTTCTGATGAAAGAATAAACATGATGCAACACTCTAATGCATGAACTAGCTAGGGTGTGACATTACTGCCATCATTCGCTATCTGAAAAAAAATTAGATGTAGTCGACCGGACTGAAACATTCGACTCTAATGGGCCAGGTCTTGAGCGGGCCACAATTGGGCCGGCCTGCGTCTTTCTTGGGCCCGAATGATTGGGGCCTTCACACATTGCGCCAGGCCCAAACTTACACCGGCCTACATTTATTTGGGCCTTTTGTCGACCCAGCGCTTTGTTTGGCCCAGGTAGCGTTGGGCCATTAATAGGCTGAATATTGTAATGGCCTATTACGGCCGAGATGAAACCACGGGCCTTTAGCAGGCCAAAATGCATGTTGGGCCTCAATTTTCACTAGTCGTTGACGGGCCTTCAGCAGGCCAAAATGTAGATCGGGCTCACGGGCCGTTACCAGGCCGAAACATATCTCGGGCCTTAGTTGGCCCACTGATATCATGGGCCTTTAAGAGGCCGAAATCTTAGCACAGGCATCAACGGGCCGAATTACGCAACAGGCCTTTAACAGGCCCAAAGTCACATTGGGCTTAACTATTGCCACCTTTAGCATGGGCCGTTAGTGGGCCCGATGTCCCGTCGGACCATATATGGCCCATGGGCAGCACGGGCCATTCCCAGGCCGAAAGTCACACCGGGCTGAAATGGGCCCATGTCTACATCAGGCCTCTAACAGGCTGAAAGTCACTGGGCTGTAGTTGGGCCCAAATATTCGGCGAACAATTAACGGGCCAGATCTGGCTTCGGGCCGCAAATGGGCCCAAATATTGGGCGAACAATTAATGGGCCAGATCTGGCTTTGGGCCGTAAATGGGCCCAAATATTGGGCGAACAATTAACGGGCCAGATCTGACTTTGGGCCGTAAATGGGCCTTTATTAAGCAGGCCGTTATTGGGTTGGCCCACTAGTACCTGATTAAGTTCTACGGGCCTTTGACTGGGCCGGCCTTTTTAACCTATATGGGCCTCTGTTGGGCCCAACCACATGTCGACGTGTCATAGGCATGTCTCCTCCAATGGACGGGCGACATCTGGCCCACTGACGAGCTGACAGGTGTTCCCTTCGGCCAATCAGAATTTTACATGTGGAAATTTCCCATTGGTCAGGGCTGTTAACGGGTTATTGGATCCAAAATCCGACCTGATAGCTTAACGGCGTTCCGTTACAGTGGATGCCACGTGTCGGTCACCCTTGACGAAAGCACTTCTGTGACGCGCGATTTATCATCATGGAAGTGGACACTTCCATGATGATAATTTTGGTAATGTCATGGAACACTTCTACGACAGCACAGGTATGACTATCTTGATTGTGTCATAAAATCATCATGGATGTACATGCATGACAAAAAACGCGACCTACTGTGACAAACACGTATCATCACGGAAGTGTATTTTTTGTAGTGTTGAGAGAAGCCACTAGTGAAACCTATGGCCCCCGGGTCTATTCTCCATCATACAAGTTTCCAATCTATTTTATTTTGCAATCTTTACTTTCAATCTATATCATAAAAATACCAAAAATATTTATTTTATTATTATTATCTCTATCAGATCTCACTCTTGCAAGTGGTCGTGGAGGGATTGACAACCCCTTTATCACGTTGGTTGCGAGGTTCTTATTTGTTTGTGTAGGTACGAGGTGACTCGCGTGTGGTCTCCTACTGGATTGATACCTTGGTTCTCAACAACTGAGGGAAATACTTACGCCGCTTTGCTGCATCACCATTTCCTCTTCAAGGGAAAACCAATGCATGTTCAAGAGGTAGCAGTCGGCTTGTTCCTCCCCCTCTAGTCTTCCTTCATTTTCCCATGTGCTGGCACACCAGAGCCGCACCAACATGTTGGGAAACGTAGTAGAAAACAAAAAATCATCATAATGATCACCCAGGAACAATATGAAGATGCATACACTACTGCAGGATGCTACTAACGCGACACGTGTATCAGAGACCCTTCGACCAAACCATGTGCAATGCATGAATCGCAAACAGTATCGTAACAATAACATTACTAATAAAACGAACTATGTGCGATGGCGGAGGCATCAAGAACGATTCAGACTAGAGTCGCATGTGCAGTACGTGGCATAGAATTGACCCATACAAACTATTTACGACGAGTGAAGCAACAGAAATGGTTAGCCAAATCAAGATGTGTGTGACAGACGGCATACAGTTCACTCAACTGAACTATTTGCGTTGAGCAAAAACAATAGAAATGGTCAGCCAGAGCAAGGTGTGTGTCTTAGACGGCATATAGTTCACTCAGATGAACTGTTTGCAATGAGACAAAACAACAGAAACGGTCAGCCAGATCAAGGTGTGTGCGATAGACGGCATTCGGTTCACTCAAATGAACTATTTGTGATGAGCCAAAAAACATAAACGATTTGGCTTAACAAGATGTCTGTGATACCGGCAAACATGCCAGTAATCAGAATTGTGTGGGAGGACAGATAATAACACAAATGATTGCTCGAAATAAGGTGTGTGTGTGTGTGTTGTGGGCAAATGGTTGGTGGTAAACAATTGTCAGCGATTGATTAAATCATCACTGACGGGTTCCGTAGTTTGATCCATATGCGATGTGATTTGCTCAGTCTACACAACATCTATGCTCTCTCTATAGAACAATAACATACATACTTATAAGGACATGATTGCGTAACCAAATTAAACATCCAAAAGTGACTATACACATGATATTTGCACACACTAAAGTAAATAATTACATGCATAATAAACTAGGATAAACGATCATCTAATCATCATCTACTTCTTCTTGTCACACTTCCCACCACTGCTCTGCTGGTGGCTCGATCCCTTATCAATTACAGGAAGGAGGCACTTCCTTATGTCAATGATCCGCCTCTGCATCTCGTAGCATGTGTACACGTTCTTGGTCACGAACTTGAGGTGAGCTTCATGCAGTCTCCGCATACATGCGTCGTGCCAGGCTGCGGGGTTTTTCTTGGCATCATCCTTCATGTTCTCGTAGTAGGGGTCGATGATCCGAGGAGAGGTCAACTAGGGAGTCCTTGTCCTTCTTGCTACCCCAGACCTTGTAGTGGCCATGGATGTCGACAAGCTTCTTGCAGGCCAAGCCCAAAATCTTGAGAACTTTTACATCATTGATGGTGTCCATTGTAGCGGGCTTGTAGTCGGAGTTGTTGACAAACCTGGCAAAACACTCACAAGGTCTTGTGGACATACAGTAGTGGTAGACGAGGACGTGATGACGCACGCACAACTGGGCGACGACAGTCTTCTGGTCTTTTTTGAGATGACCGCTGATATTTCTATTTAAATAGGTCATTTTGGAGCTAAGTAAGGTTATTATGTCATTTTCGAGGAAAATAAGCTAAGTTTAGGTCATTTTGGAGGTAACCAAGATTATTATGCCATTTTTGACCAAAGTATGCTAATTATGTCATTATTGAGCTATCCAAGGTAGTTATGCCATTGTTAGCTAATTAAAGCATATTTAGGCATTTTATAGAGCTATCTAAGGTTATTATGTCATTTTAGAGCTAATTATGTCACGAATGAACTAGCTAAGATTAGTTTAGGTCGTTATTGAGCTGTCCAAGGTAGTTATGCCATTTTTAACTAACTAAAGCATATTTAGTCATTTTATAGAGATATCTAAGGTTATTATGTCATTTTAGAGCTAATTATGTCATAAATGAACTATCCAAGGTAGTTATGCCATTTTTTAACTAACTAAGCATATTAAGTCATTTTGGAAGGAAAAAATGCTAGCATGAAGAATGAAATTGCATGAATCATGTAGCAAACCACATACCCAGTGATCCCCATACTCAAACAGGTTGGAGCTCCCTTGATGGTGTGGCACACCTTCCATTTGGTCACGCTTATCCTTGGCCCTATGGTGTTCGACTAGCCATTGGGGAGAGAACCACGCATCCACCAACGCCTCCCAATAGTCCATCTTATCCGCACACCATCTCGGGGGCACCTAAGTTAGTCAAGAGAAATTTCAGCGCTATGCCTATGAATCAAATCAAGAAAACTAAGTTCAAGGCCTTAAGAATAGGCAATTACCTGCATGTACTTCTCCTTACTCAGAAACTTGCCGCGACACTTCGTCTTGGCCCTCCTAATACCCTTCGTGGCGTAGTAGTCTCGAACGGCCTGCACCCGAGCCTCGTGACGTAAGTTCTGAAGTAGGCGCTTGCACTCGGCTTCGACAACCATAGACGCGGCTCCTGCTCTCCCTCTGAAACCCTGTAAAAGGTCTACAATCAAACAAGACAACACTGATTAGTACAATCACTAGGTATTGTTGATTTTTAATTCTGTAAAGGAGAAATTACCCAAAACCGATGGAACACAATGTTGGCCACCGTCTCGCACAAGACACCGGCGACCATCTCCTCCGGCGGGGCCGGGGCAACCGAGTACAGCTCCCAGCTCAGTGCTAGCTGTGGAACCTGACCCTCACCGGGCAACATGACCTACCCAGGGAAGTGCTACCGGCAAAGCACACCAAGGATCTGGTTGGGCCTGCAGACACCATGGGGTGTACCCAGCCCCTGAAGTATGACAAGGACAACGCATTAGATATTAATTTGAAGAAACATGAAGGCAAAAGGTTAAAAAAGAGTAAATGCACTTACTTCAACCCATTAGGCGCAATCAACCACCACTGGTCGGGGGTCGTCGGCACGGGCGGGAGCTTTGTACCGCCATGCTGGTAGACCTTCTTGCCCTTCTCAACCAGCTCGTCGTCGATGTAGCTATCATCAGAAAATGTGTCCTCGCTACCATCAGTAGGGCCACTAGCCTCCAGAGTCTCGTGGGAAGAAGACTCCGAGACCGGAGTCTTCTGGGACGAAGACTCTAGGACGGAATCACGTGGGGTGAAGGATCGGCGACACAAGTCTGGTGGGGCAAAGGATCGGCGACACAAGTCTGGTGGGGCGAAGGATCGGCGTCCCGAGTCTGGTGGGGCGAAGGATCGGCGACCGGAGGCTCATGGACCAGAGTCCGAGACGGGTCCACGTCAGATGGAGCAGTCCTGTGGTCGGGTGAATCAGCTGGGGGTGGCGGCGAGTAAGGCGTACCAGCCTTCCTACTTCTCCCGCTGCCACGTCCACCTCTAGCAGCCTTCTTCGTCCTCCCCCGACCTCTCCCAGCCGAAGAAGAAGCGCCCACTGCTGCTGTCTGCATACTATCTAGCAGCTCTCTCCGGAGGGGCTGTGGTGGAATAATGGAACCACCCCTCCCAGTAGCGCTCGCCGGAGGCTCGAGGCGCTCTAGACCCTTGCCCACCATCCTGTCAACACCTGCAATGACAAAAAGTAAACAAAATTAGTACAACATAAAAAAAATTGAATACCTGACATGAATAATATGTATATAATTTAAGTGTATCATCATCATGAACATAATAAAAAATTGAATACCTCACATTACTAATATTACTCTGAATCGTCTATATATGCTCCGGGATCATTAAATGCATCATCATCATTACTATCAGTGACGTGCTCATCATCAATAAATGCGTCAACATGTGGAACGCCTCCTTTATGTAATCGTTCAAGCATTGACAGGTCATCTGCAGCAGTAACTTCTTCTTGTTCTGGTTCTTCTTGTCTACTTCAATGTTCTAGGGTGGAGTAGAGCGGTTCTTGAAACGTTTTTTGGAAAGACTTGTTTCTTGGAAAAATTCTCCTGCGTCATCTTTGTCTTGGTTAATGTGAGGTTCATAATCCTCTTCATTGGGGGGGGAGGTGGTCTAACACGTGGCAGAACTTCATAAACGACATCCCAACCACTGAGATTTGGATCACTTCGGCAGGCCCACGGTAGATAGAGAACTTGGGTCTGCCGCCTGTATGGGGCTGTCGCCTGACCAAACACACTGAACCCATCCGTGCTGATGGCGACTCAAGGATGCCTTGGATCTGCCTTTTTCCTTATGTAATGCATCGAAGCGCTTCCACGCTTCACCATCCGATGTGTGCACCATCATCACATTCCCATTTGCATCTAGTTCTGTTCTTTTGCCCGTTTTGTGCCATGTCATCTGTCTGGCCGTCTCTTTGACCATGAAAATACATTGAAGTCTTGGTATGATTGGCATATACCGAAGAACATTAACGGGTATTTTGGTCTGCGTCTTCTCACCCATACCGTTGTCTACCACAACATACCTGGAAGACTTGCAAATGAGACAATAGTTCAAGTCCTCATACTGAAGCCTAAATAAGACACATCCTTTCTCACAGGCATGTATCTTCTCATAGGGCATCTTAAGAGCACGGAGGATTTTGTCTGACTGGTACAGGTTTGCAGGTAGCACATGGCCTTTGGGTAGAAATCGTCTGAATACTGTCATCATCGCGTCGTAGCATTCTCTGACCAAGTTGAATTGAGCCTTCAAAGCCATTATTTGTGAGATGGCATCCAGCTGACAAAGCTCAGTGTGCTCGTGGAGTGGACGTTTTGAGTCCAACATTTCAGTGAAGGCCTTTGCAGATTCCTCCATCTCCTCGTCCGAGTCCCGAGCATCATCAAAGTCTTGCACCATATCTTCCATCCCGGTACCATGCTCGTCGGTGCGAGGACGAACCACCTCGGCTCTGGCACGTTGGGCAGACTCACCATGAAATGTCCAGACCGTGTAACCAGGCGTAAAACTAAACTTCTACAGGTCTTTACTCATTTCAAGCTCGTCCCTCTTATTATAGTTGTCGCACCGGACACAGGGGCACCAGCTTAATTTCTAGCCATTTGCAAATGCGGCTCTAACAAACCCCTTGGTTTTTGTTAACCATTCCTCGGTCCACACTTTCTGTCTAGTGTAACCGGTGTACATCCACGCACGATCACTCATATCGACTTCCTATTAGACACACAAGAAATATATACATAATTAAGCAAACCATATCCATAAGTTAATGGAGTTTGTTAGTTTTATTACGTCCATGCAACCTACACGCTAATAGGTAAAGATAGGTCCTAATCCCACCCGAGTATGTGTAGATTGGGTTCGTTTTCCCATGCTTTGCTCCATATCCGATGCAAAATTTTGGTAGCACCTCCCCGCTGTTCTCCTGATACATGTCTCGGCAATAAGCAGAGAGGATGTGTACCCCGGAGAACAACAGGGAGGCACTGACGAAATCTACATCAGATCCGGAGCAGAGCATATGGGAAAACGAACCCAATCTACACATACTCGGGCTGTCCATGGATAACATTGGACAATTAGAAAGAATCATGATTATAAATATGAAAATACATGCATATTTATAGATGTAACCCTTTCGAACGGGAGACGCATAGTGGTTACACATACTGATGATTGACACCTATAGCTAGCAAATTTCATCGGCACGAAGACCGGAATAGAGCAAATGAAGGGGAGAGAAGGAGATGTCATTTGTGCTCACCAACGAACGCAGGGGCGGAGCTCGTCGAACACACAGGGATGTCGTCAAACACCACACCCTCGCAGCGACGAACAACTACACATTTAAATCCACCCGATCAACACAAATATATATATGATGTTTTGCATAAAAAATCGAAAAATATATGACCTAACTCATAATTCACAAATATATGACCCCGTCAGGGTCGGGGTGTGGTGTCAGGGTGTCGGGGTCGGGGTGTGGTGTCAGGGTGTGGTGTCAGGGTGTCGGGGTCGGGGTGTCGATGGTCAGGGTGTCGGTGGTTGGGGTCG
>NC_041388.1:28365533-28455486 GCF_002162155.2 Triticum dicoccoides
GCCGCCGCGGCCTCACTCCTGTTGGCGGGGGGAGGGCTGGACGGCGGCGGGGGCTGGGTCCGAGAGGCAGGGCTGGCCGGCGGTGGCGACTGCGGTGGCGGCGATAGGAGGAGAGAGGCGGTCGCGCGGGAGGGAGAGAGAAAGAGAGAGGAGGAGGAGACGGCGCCACCCATTAAGTGGGCCTTCTTTGTCGTCTGCTCGACGACAAAGAGGGCGACCGTCAAGGCTGGCCCACGTCTCCTCTTTGTCGTTCGCTAGCGGACGGCAAAGGAGGAACATTCTGTCGGCCAGCAGTCGGCATAGTCACCTCTTTGCCATCCGCTAGCAGACGACAAAGAAGCTGACCTAGCCATCGTCATGCCCTGTGGGGCCCACCTGGCTCTTTGTTGTCTGCCTTTTAGCGCTTTGCCGTCGGCAAATGCCCTTTTTGCCATCAGCACTTTCTTTGTCGTCTGCTTCCTCAAAGCGGACGGCAAAGAACCTCTTTGCCGTCAGCTGGCACGCGGCAAAATACCAGATTTCAGTAGTGCAATTCCATGATCCAATATCATCGCATAGCCTATACCATGCCAATGCTTTTCCCTTCAAAGATAAAGGGGAAACCTTTCTCATCACCTCATCTCCGGGTAAACCTGTAAGCTTAAACAATCCACAAATTTGTTCCACATATATTAAGTGCATATCAGGATGTTCAGTTCCATCTCCTGCATAAGGATTAGCTAGCAGTTGTTCCATCATACCCGAAGGAATTTCATATTCAATATTTTTAGTAGGTGCAGTAGGTTGAGGGGTATTTAATTGTGGTTCCTGACGAGGTGAAGATACCACGAACAAACCCCTCAAAGGATTGTTTTCCATAGCAACAAGTGACAATAAATTTCAGCACACTATGTAGATATTTTCTACCGAATTCCACTTACCAAAGGCGCTTCACTCCCCAGCAACGGAGCCAGAAAATAGTCTTGATGACCCACAAGTATAGGGGATC
Organism: Triticum dicoccoides; assembly: GCF_002162155.2. Classification (NCBI taxonomy): domain Eukaryota; kingdom Viridiplantae; phylum Streptophyta; class Magnoliopsida; order Poales; family Poaceae; genus Triticum; species Triticum dicoccoides. Next base: position 28,366,522 of record NC_041388.1, read on the forward strand.
AATTGTAGCTCTTTTCAATAAGTAAGAGTGTCGAACCCAACGAGGAGTAGAAGGAAATGACAAGTAGTTTTTAGTAAGGTGATGTCTGCAAGTGCTGAAACTGTAAGTAGCGAGTAGGTTGATAGCAAGATAATTTGTAACGAGAAAGTAACGATAATAGTAACAAGTATGCAGCAAGGTAGCCCAATCCTTTTGAGGCAGAGGACAGGCCAAGACGGTCTCTTATAATACGCAAAGCGTTCTTGAGGGTACACGGGAATTTCATCAAGTTACCTTCATCATGTTGGTTTGATTTGTGTTCGCTACTTTGATAATTTGATATGTGGGTGGACCGGTGCTTAGGTGCTATTCTTACTTGAACAAACATCCTACTTATGATTAACCCTCCTGCAAGCATCCGCAACTACGAGAAAAGTATTAAGAATAAATTCTAACCATAGCATTAAACTCTAGGATCCAATCGGTCCCTTACGAAATAGTGCATAAACTGGTGTTTAAGTTTCTGTCGCTCTCGCAACCCACCATCTATTTACTACTCCACAATGCATTCCCTTAGGCACAAATATGGTGAAGTGTCATGTAGTCGACATTCACATGACACCACTAAGGGAATCACAACATACATACTATCAAAATATCGAACACATATCAAATTCACATGATTACTTGCAACATGATTTCTCTCGTGACCTCAAGAACAAAAGTAACTACTCACAAATAATAATCATGCTCAAGATCAGAGGGGTATTAAATAGCATATTGGATCTGAACATATAATCTTCCACCAAATAAACCATATAGTAATCAACTACAAGATGTAATCAACACTACTAGTCACCCCCTAGAAACAATCTATAGTTCCGGTAACAAGATTGCATACAAGAGATGAACTAGGGTTTGATATGAGATGGTGTTGATGAAGATGTTGATGGAGATTACCCTCCCCAAGATGGGAGAGTTGTTGGTGATGATGATGACAATGATTTCCCCCTCCGGGAGGGAAGTTCCCCCGGCAGAATCGCTCCGCTGGAGGGCAAAAGTGCTCTTGCCCAAGTTCTGCCTCGAGGCGGCGGCGCTTCGTCCCGAAAGTCCTCCTCTTCTTTTATAGGTCAAAATTGAAGGAAATATGCCCTAGAGGCAATAATAAAGTTATTATTTATTTCCTTATATCATGATAAATGTTTATTATTCATGCTAAAATTGTATTAACCGGAAACTTAGTACATGTGTGAATACATAGACAAACTAAGTGTCACTAGTATGCCTCTACTTGACTAGCTCGTTAATCAAAGATGGTTAAGTTTCCTAGCCATGGACAAGAGTTGTCATTTGATTAACGGGATCACATCATTAGAGAATGATGTGATTGACTTGACCCATCCGTTAGCTTAGCACGATGATCGTTTAGTTTGTTGCTATTGCTTTCTCCGTAACTATACATGTTCCTATGACTATGAGATCATGCAACTCCCGAATACGGGAGGAACACTTTGTGTGCTACCAAACGTCACAACGTAACTGGATGATTATAAAGGTGCTCTACAGGGGGTCTTCGATGGCGTTTGTTGAGTTGGCATGGATCAAGATTAGGATTTGTCACTCCGATTGTTGGACATGTATCTCTGGGCCCTCTTGGTACTGTACATCACAATAAGCCTTGCAAGAAATGTAGCTAATGAGTTAGTTATGGGATGTAGCATTACAGAACGAGTAAAGAGACTTGCCGGTAATGAGATTGAACTAGGTATTGAGATACCAACGATCGAATCTCGGGCAAGTAACATACCGATGACAAAGGGAACAACGTATGCCGTTATGCGGTTTGACCGATAAAGATCTTCATAGAATATGTAGGAGCCAATATGAGCATCCAGGTTCCGCTATTGGTTATTGACCGGAGACATGTCCTGGTCATGTCTACATAGTTCTCGAACTCATAGGGTCCGCACGCTTAACGTTCGGTGATGATTGGTATTATGAGTTTATGTGTTTTGATGTACGGAAGGTAGTTCGGAGTCCCGGATTTAATCACGGACATGACGAGGAGTCTCGGAATGGTCGAGACGTAAAGATTGATACATTGGAAGCCTATATTTGGACATCGGAATGGTTCCGAGTGGTTCGGGCATTTTTTCAGAGTGTCGGGAGGTTACCAGAACCCCCCGGGGAGTATATGGGCCTTATTGGGCCTTAGTGGAATAGAGGAGAGGGAAGGGATAAGAGGGAGGCGCGCCCCCAAGCCCAATCCGAATTGGGAGGGGGGCCGGCCCCCTTTCCTTCCTCCCTCTCTCCTCCTTCCTTTCTTCTCTCCTACTCCTACTTGGAAGGGGGGATCCTACTCCCGGAGGGAGTAGGACTCCCCTAGGGCGCGCCATAGAGAGGGACGATCCTCCCCCTCCTTCACTCCTTTTTATACGGGGGAGGGGGCAACCCATAGACACACAAGTTGATCATTGATCTTTAGCCGTGCGCGGTGCCCCCCTCCACCATAATCCACCTCGGTTATATCATAACGGTACTTAGGCGAAGCCCTGTTCCGGTAGCAACATCATCACCATCATCACGCCATCATGCTGACGAAACTCTCCCATGAAGCTCTATTGGATCGTGAGTTCGTGGGACGTCACCGAGCTGAACGTGTGCAGATTGTGGAGGTGACATGCCTTCGGTACTAGATCGGTCGATCGTGAAGACGTACGACTACATCAACCACGTTGTCATAACGCTTCCGCTTACGGTCTACAAGGATATGTAGACGATACTCTCCCCTCTCATTGCTATGCATCACCATGATCTTGTGTGTGCGTAGGAAATTTTTTGAAATTACTGCGTTCCCCAACAAAAATGACTTATATACCAGAAGATGGGCACCGGAGGTGGGCCGAGGAGGCCACAACCCACCAGGGCGCGCCAGGGGGGCCTGGCGCGCGCAGGTGGGTTGTGCCCACCTGGTGGCCCCCCTCTGGTGTTTATTGGCTCCAATATTCCTCAAATAATTCATAAAAATTCTCCGTAAAGTTTTAGCTCATTTGGAGTTGTGCAGAATAGGTGGCCTGGCGTAGATTTTCTAGGTCCAGATTTCCAGCTGCCAGAATTCTCCCTCTTGGCGTGTTCCTTGTAAACTATGAGCGAAAAGGCATTAGAATTACTCCAAAAAGCAATATTATGGATAAAAATATTATGAATAACAGCAAGGAAACATGAAGCAAAATGGACGTATCAGTGCACCACAGCCTGGTCTAATTAACATGGATATTTACTTCCCCAACGTCATCAGCCGATTAAAGTCTGATCGAGGTTAGTGTCCTTTCAACTTTCTCTATGTTGTCATATTACTTAGCAAAATCGGGGTATTTGTTCTGACTAATTGATCACTATTTAAGCAACCAATTGTGATTTCATTTTCCGACTCCGTTCCTAGGCAGTAACAAATTCTATTTACCAATTTATACACACTATATATTCTTCTGCCATGTTCTGAATAAATAATACCTTTCCACCTTTTAAGTAGAATATGTTGGATGCGTAGTGAACGATCTGTATGTTACTAAGCATACCAAATTTCACTAAAAGGACTTGAAGTATGTCATAAACTTTGTTGATAATCTGACAAAGATAGCACATCATATGAACGCTAGATTTTGAATGGGATTAATTATACATATGGTGCACACATTGAACAAGACCAATTATGTGCACAAAACGCTGGTAAAAAGTCTTATTTTAATGTTGATACTCATAAACTATATATATCTTGAACGATATGTTACAATTGGTTTTTATTCTACATTTCAACAGAAATTGCCCGCCGTAGCAGTTCCTGGATCGATTTCCCAGCGTGGTCCAATTACACTTGTGTCTGCTAATAACGCCAAAGTGATTGCAAGGTACTGCATTTCCTGCAGAAATAAACCATTCAAATTAATAAGTTCTCGCTTGTCGTGGCAATGCATCCGTATTGAAAAATTGGATACACTATTCTACTCATGCTCTACCAAGGCATAGGTGTGCTCTTCCTTTTCATTGACGAGATGCCGAGTTGTCGTGATCAAGCTGCTTCCAGCGGATAGTTTTGGTTGTTGCCCCTCGGTCTCTTAAATGTGCTAGCTATTAATATGTTAAGTATGTAGATATGGACCATATGGTTGTTGGCCCTTAGCCTCTTAAAATGTGATAGTTGTTACTATGTTAAGTATGTAGATATGGACCATATGGTTTGTCAAAATCGTGTTACGAAGATCCTCCTTTTGTCGAATAGTGTAACCACTATATATATGTTACTCAAATGTTGTTACCCAAGTTCTTAAATTTTCATGGAAAGTATTAGTATCGTACGCAGTTCATTGAGTTTAAGTGCGTGCCCGATGTCCATAAGGCATTTGCATATTAACTGTCCATATTGCAAACTCATACACATGTTAACATAAGGAAACGTATGTGTAACTTACTAATTATCGCACATGAGTCCTAGCCACCGCAAGCAACTAGTTTGCATTTTTTAAATTTTTTTATACACACAGAATCACACACGAACTAACTGTATTAACCGTTCGTGTTGTAATTTCTCATCGCAAACAGCTCATCCGAGTCGGCTGTTTGCCAAGTATCACACACATCTTGTTTACACGACTCATTTGTGTTCTTATGGCTCATCGCAAAGAGTATCAATGTGAACTGTATGCCACATATCACACCATCTTATTAAGTTGAACAGTTTCTGTTGTGTTCTCTAATCGAAAACAGTTCGTCCGAGTGAGCTGTATGTCGTATGTCACACACACCTTGATCTGGTTAACCGTTTATGTTGCACTCCCTAATAGCAAACAGTTCATCGGAGCGAACTGTATGCCGTATATCGCACACACATTGATATGACTGTCTGTTTCTGTTATTCTGTCTCATCGTAAACAGTTCGAATGGATTAACCGTGTGCCATGCATCACACACGCAACTAAAATCTGAACCGTGTTTGATGGCTCTGCCATTACAAACGTTTTACACCTTTTTGACGAGTTTTTTACACCACCGTTTGCGATTAATGCATCGTACACAGTTTCGTCAAAGGGTCTTTGATCGTAGTGTCGCGTTAGCAGCATCCTACAATAGTGTAAGGTCCTAAGGGAACTACTCACGCATGGTCATGGAGGCAGCAATGTTGATGTAGAGGCCTCCCGTTGTGGATTCCCCCTCTGGCGGAGTGCAGGAACATGCTTCTAGATTGGATCCCCTCGAAATAGAAATTTGTGGCAGCGGAAAAATTGAAAGAAAAATCTTGCAAGGGTTTCATAAAATATGGGAGTTATGGGCGAAAGAATGGACATAAGGCGGTGTTCATGGGGCCTACATGACCTGGTAGCCCGGCCTAGGCCCTGGCCGCACCCCATGTCCGCGTGGAGGCCCTGTGTGTCCCCTCGTCTCCTTCCGGTGCTTTCTAGAGCCTTCATGATATGGAAAAACCTGTATTAAATCCTTAGAATTTTTTACCTTCGTATATATCGATTTTCTATAAAATAAAAAAATATGCAGAAACCAACAACTAACATGAGGCACTAGATTAATAGGTTAGTTTAGAAATAATATAAAATGCTATAAAAAGTATACAAAAGTGATATCATAATAGCTTGGAACAATAAAAAATAATAGATACATTTGTGACGTATCAATGTCTTTTCCAGTAGTTTCCTGGTTTTGTTTGGGCATGTCCCGTGCATCTAGGTCCTATTTCTAGTTAGTGTGAGCCCCAATTCCAGGTCTCCTTTGGTTTGGAGGAATTTCATAGGAATTCTAGAGGATAGGATTCTTATAGAATTTTTCCTTACCCTTTGGTTCATAGGAATGGATTCCTATTCCTACATAGGATTGATTCCCATCCTTCACGTTTCATAGGAAAATAAAAATGAGCCTAGACTCAATGGAAATTTTTTTTTGGTGTCAACCAAATGACATCTCGTTTTCCAAAAAACACACACACACACACAAAAACAGAGGTAGTACCTCCCACGCAAAAATGAAGAACCACAAGGACCTACACGGAAAGGGTATGCACTGCCAACCGCCAAGTGGCAACCGCAACAACTTTGGACTGTACCCCCGCAAAAGAAATTCTCGGGGAATAATCCAAGCCAAAGGAAGCGAATAGAATAGGAAACGCACAGCAGACAAGATAGCAAAGAAAGAAAGAAAAAAAGGTTCGGAAAGGGGGAAGTTGGCACTGAGAGAAATCCTACCCCGAGCGGAGAGAGCGGAGGGCGACCGGAGGACTGCTCGCTCGCTCGTTCGTCGGTGGTGGTTCCGCCCTCTCTCCCTCCCTTGTCCGCGCTGCCCAGGTCGAGCTCCTCTTCCTCCTCCCTCCTTCTCCCCTCTCGAGCATGGATGCTGTCTCTAGGTTTCTTGCTGCTTGGCGTGTGCAGGATTTGGTAGGACCTTTCTTGGAGCCAGTTCGATTCTTGCTGCGGCTCCGGCTACGTCGATTGGCATGCTTATTATTCTCGAAATTGCGTCGTCCCATGACCCAATCCGTGTACTCGGCTCGCATTCCGGCCGAGATTTTTTGGTGCCTTGGGGTTGGATTGCTGTGGAATTCAACTCCTCCCCTGCTAGGGTTCCTCCCGTGGGATTATACGCTCACATTCTGCGCAGTGAGAGCCTACAGTAGAGTTCCTTCTGTAGGATTTTGCTCGCATTCTGCAGGAGATTTCTTCACGGGAGTCCCCCGGGTTTGGATTTTTTGTGTCTAGTTCATAAGTTTTACAGTAACTCTTGGTGTCGGCCGCAATTTTGTCCTCCTTTTTTCCTGTTCGTCGTGTCGGCTGCTAATTCGTGTACACTTTCTGCCGTTCTACTTGCTTGCGTACTGCCATGGTGCGGATATTCAGCAAAGTTACTTTCTTCTGCGAGAATCTGCGAGGATTGTTACTGAAGCTGTTCTTGCTGTACAGATTTCCCTTCATCTTTTGTTATGTTCAGGGGGGGGTATGTGCAGCGATTAAAAAGTGTCAGTGTGCATTTACATTACTACTAGATGCCCCTGTTTGCTGGATGACAGATCAGTTTGTTTGTTAGTTTAGCTGTAATAACCAACTAATTTTGACAAGTCAGTGTTGTTGTTACTTCCTCAACTTTTTTTCTTCCATAGTGACATTTCAACACTAGTGTTGCCTTAAGTTGCTCTAATTATTCGTATGGGTGATGTACTTTCTCCACAACTGTCGCTGTATTGCTCAATTAGGTGGGACTTATCATTTGACAATGATGTTATGATGTGCAGGTGTTAGCTGATCACTACTTCACTAGGAGCGAAAAGGAGCTACCATGGGTATTTCATCCAAGTGGATCAAATCACTTGTTGGGATAAAAAAGCATGGAAAAGCTCAAAATGGCGAAAGCAGCAGAGAAGTAAGTCAAAGGGTATTCACAATTTTCTTTCGAGCCAGCTTCCCCCCTTTCCATTACTCGACCTCAATCATCCTCGATCTCGAAGGATGAACTACATGACAAAAACATACTAGCACTTGATCCCAACTTCTTATAAATTGACAACCACAGCTAGGTAAATCACCAACTCCTGCAAAAGACATCAAAGCAAAGCGGCAGCCTCATTATCCAGCATCCCAGTAAGAAAATGGGGGTATTCGTTATGGTTGGATATTGTGATAGTGAATGGTTTGGGTCTATTTGCTCATGTTGTTTCCTGCTTGTCCTTTTGTGAGCATTAAAAAATATATTTCATTTGGATTTTTCTTGTCCTGTCCAAACATGTGGAATCTTCAAGAATGATGGAAAATAGATGGTTTACCAAAACTCACTGAAAATGGGGGTATTCGTTATGGTTGGATATTGTGATAGTGAATGTTTTGGGTCTATTTGCTCATGTTATACTTTGCTCATGTTGTTTCCTGCTTGTCCTTCTGTGAGCATTAAAAAATATATTCCATTTGGATTTGTCTTGTCCTGTCCAAACATGAGGAATCTTCAAGAAGGATGGAAAAGTAGATGGTTTACCAAAACTCACTGAAAGTGGTGTTATTGTTGACATGTCTTTATCATCTGATGTCCTTTAAGGCCTAAAGGGCTATTCCTCCACTATTCCTTTTCATTGTCAGAACTCAGAAGTGTCATATGCAGGAGAAATTTGAAACAAGTAGATTACAGCATTGCTTAGAAGTTATGCATTGTGTAACTAATGTTAGCACTCATTGTTGTGCAAAGACGTTGCTGAAGTCCTTTTGTTGTTAGTTGCTGCTGTCAAGGACCATAATGCTTCCGTCGTCCTCACATCCACCATTTGGTGGACAACTGAAATGTTAACGCATGGTACAACAAGCTCTGGGCCAACCAACTAATAAGTTCCATAATATAATTTAAATCTGACTGCTCTAGTTTGTGTCCTTTTCTAGTTCATGAGTATTGTTAACCTCAATTCACTGCCGCTGATTTTTTCTCCCCTTTCTAGTAAAGTTTTGATGGAAGCCTTTCAGTTTACTTTGATTGTAAACTGACTGTATAGGTGCAATGCCACATCTAAGCATGCGGTGCTTATTAACAGCATTGCATTACCATCTACTTTCACGCCATCCTCCTAACTTTGGTTATTGTCTTTAAATTATGGAAATATTGCTTCAAGACTATGCTTTGTATATTGTAGAGGAGCTCTGCTGCTCAGCTGCTACACAAACGGAAACATTCTGTGGATACTGAAGGCTCCCTTGCAGTTGCAGAACACACAGTGCAAATTGAACCATTGGCTAGTGACACCAATACACAAACAATTTCATCTGAGACTGAACTAAATACAAAGGAGCATCAGGCTGCAACAGTTATTCAATCAGCCTTTCGAGCATTCTTGGTATTATATTCTCTCTTTGATTACCATGTTATTACTGATGATTTAAAAAAAATCAAGCAAAATATTGCATTTTGTAACGTGGATAAATCTACTGTCCCAACTCAGGATTCTGCTTTATGCCTCCAACATGGAAAATGCCACAAAATGTTGAGTGCTAATTTAAAAATCACAATGGATGAAAATAAAGGGAAAATGGGATTCATGTGAACTCTATACCTTTTGTTATGTATGATGAAGTCCTGGTATATTCTTCTTAAAGAAGACCAAAACTACTACTGGGTGCTGGTCAGTCATGTAATGCCACAACTCACTGGATACACCTAAGAAGTTCTTGGATTTTACTGTGGTCTTGAACTGAAATTATCCAGATGTACTGTTATTTGCTAGGTGTAAATGATTGTTGTTTACTGACCCGCCTATGGGGCATATCTAGTTGGAGCAACTATTATTAGAATAGGAAACTAGAACTGCTGCAGATTCATGAAGTGGTCATCAGAAATTCTTCTAAGGATAGTGAGGACAAAGAACCAATTGCCAACTCGTAATCCCTGTGTGGGAGAAAGAAACTGATAAGTATAGTTTAAAACTGAATTAAAGGACAGATATTGTCCATTAGAAACTCATCATTTGGGGCTTTGCCTTTTCCATTAGGGACTAAACTTTGTAGTTGCTTGATCACTCCTGTCCCTATACTCACTATATTTTGATTATTTTCTGATGATCCAGGCCTAAGTGCCCAACGCCTACACTAGTAACTCGTAATGCATGTTATAAGGGCTGGACCAATCAGATATAAAACCTAAGTGAAAAATATGCAAAATAAGCAGTAACTTGAAAACAATTTTTGCTAATATTTCTCAATTCTAGGCAGTCTTTTGATGATATGTGGTGTGAAGCACTTTGATTTTCTGCTTGCACTATCAGGCTAGGCGAGCTTTACGGGCATTAAAAGGATTAGTTAGACTCCAGGCCCTCGTTAGGGGCCATGCTGTACGAAAGCAAGCAGCAGAAACACTTCAGTGTATGCAATCACTAGTAAAGGCTCAAGCTCGTGTCAGAGCAAGACAGGTTCGTATTGGTTTGGAAGGTCAGGTACCCCAGAAGAAGGCTCCTGAACAAAATGCTCAGGAGGATCAAGCTCGAGAAATTGAGGTATGAAACTGCCCAGAAGTCGGTGGTGTGATGTAGGCTATTCAATTCATGATTTCCTTACAGTATATATGCAAATGCAAGCCGGCAGCTTTATATAGCTCTGTTCGCTGGATTTCTGTTAATATACCTAGCAGAGTTATTTGCCAAGATTTGTATATTATTGGAGTTGTCAAATAATCTGTTCGCTTTTCTTGTTCTTTACAATCTTCCATACAGCAAAGTATATTAAGTTTTGTAGTTCGGGAAATTGAGAAGCTTTAGCTGTGACTGAAAATACAATCACAACAAAACTTTGTTTACAGTTACGCCATCAAGATGTAGAGTTAGAATATCCAGATCACAAATGCAACAATTCAAGTTTTCCTGTGGGAAAACTGTTCAGGTTTCTCTGTAGAGCTCACTAATAACAGAAAGTACGAACTGTCCATCAGCTGGCATAAAAGACTGAAATCTCTGTTTTTAATCACATATTTGCTTTTGAGAATTGTTACTGAACTATGGGATGCAGGAACGCTGGTGTGGTGGTATTGGCTCGGCGGAAGATATGCAAGCTAAAGCATTGAAAAAGCAAGAAGCTGCCGCTAAGCGGGAAAGAGCAATGGCATATGCTTTAACACACCAGGTAACTTGAAGTGATGACATTCTACCATAAATGTATGAGCAACCGTAGAAGCCCTGGTGCTCAAGTGGTCCAGCTGCTGGCTGGGTTTTAGGGAACTTCGTTTTTTTTTCAGTAAAGTAGAAGAACAAAAACAAATGATGTAATAATAAGTTGGCAATGCAGGCTGCTAATTGCGCTTTCCTTTTGCAGCGGCAAGCAGGTTCCAGGAAACAGAAAGCTGCAGATGTCCAAGGGCCAGAGGCGGATGAGAACCAGTGGGGACGGAACTGGGTGGAGAGGTGGGTGGCTGTACGCCCGTGGGAGAACAGGTTACTGGACAGCAATGCCAAAGAGAATGTACCAATTGGCGACGATAAGGAGGCTGAGGAAAATGGGGACAGGGATGTAAACAAGCCAAAAGGAAAAGTTGCAGTTTCTGGCATTCAGTCAAATGGTTCAAGCGGGACGAAAGATGCAAAACACAAGAAGTCACATTCTGATGCAAGTGGTTCTTCATCAGGGCAATCTGCGGCTGCGCCACCCGCTGCTTCTTTGGGATCATCTAAGCTGAAACCGAAGCCATCGGGTCAAACCTCTGAGGAAGTCAGCCCTCAACCTACCGATCCGGCTCCGCGGTCCACAAGTAATCCGAAAGAAAGGCCAGCAGCACAAGTCAATGCACCAACGAAGAAGCGGCTATCCCTTCCTAGCAACGGTAAATATCTGCATTCTTTTGCCAGTTTAACCTCCCGAGTCGCCAACGCTGTTACTTCAGATATTTAAGCTATCCAAAACTGTATCTGTCACAAGCTATGTGTCTTTTCAAGAGCTCATTTGTCACTAGCTAAGCATTTCAGTTGTAGTTGGCATGCGTTTTGCAAAGTATTAACAGCTCATGCCGCAGCAGTATCTGATGTCCATTTGCTACTTAGCTAAGCATTTCAGCTGTACTAGTTCACATTCATTTGAGCTAAAGTATCAACAGTTGATGCTGCAGCAGTTTCTGACGTCCATTGCATGTATTATATGTAGGAACGGCCGGTGGCGGAGCAAGAAAAGGCCAGGCCAACAGCAGCGAGAAAGCTCGGCCCGTCGGTTCCAAGAACAAGGCGAAAGGAGCGTCCAAGTCTGAACCGAAGCAGCGTCGGAGCCCTGGCAGCGCAACCGCGAAGCGGGCCCAGGCACAGGCCTGACCAATCAATCCACTCCCTCCCATTTCATCCAGAAACTTAGTCGTCATGGCAATGCCCATCTGTCACGTACATAAAAACCAAGAAATAAACAACCCTGCATCTAGATCGCCGCCACGCTCCCTGCATTTCCTCATGCTTCCGTCAGCTACCATTCTGTGTGTATGCTTTCTTCTTCAAGCCACTGTTCCGAAAGAACCGAAGAGGCAAGCACCATGTTATCTGCAAGTTGTGTCTGTCCATCCTTCAGTGTAAGAAAAACCATGCTTTAATGTTGCAACATGGCATGTTCTGCAGCATCAGTGGTGGTGGTTGGGTCCATGCATATCCTTCGTATCCCTCATGTATATTGCTCACTGCTTTCTTCATGGAAAGGCCGCCCAGATTCTTCTGGAGGATTTGTATAAGTCGCAACGTGTCCCATCTTGCATGCCTGACCATTTTTGCATGATGAAAGTGGTGGCTTTTGCAAAGCCAAAGCAGGATGGTGTGAGTATGATGATGGGTCTCCAGGTGCAATCATGCATGCAGTGGTTGGTTCCAATGCAGCCCCATTTGCAGGTCTCTTTAGGACCCGGCTGAAAGCCACCTGCTGCTTGGAACATGCCTGCCTGCCTTTGACTAATTGATGGATGCCCGTGCTGTGTGGTAAGTAAGCTGATGTGTTGTTGCAACTTGCAGCATGCAGCCGTGCATGTTGCTTGCTCCTGAATTAGTCTGAAAGCTTATATGCTCAGGAACTAGTATAATACTTTCTCTGTCTCAAAATTCTTGTCTTAGTCATACATCCGTATCTAGACAAATCTAAGACAAGAATTTTGTCATACATCTGTATCTAGACAAATCTAAGACAAGAATTTTGGGACGGACGGAGGGAGTAGTATATTTGTTGGAAGGTCGGTGTACAGAGATGGCAATCATAAATTGATCTGATCTGATGTGTTGGTGGTATTTGTGGAGCTGCAAGCTAATTTGGACATGCTTGCCGTGATCCAGCATTTGTGGCTGTGGACTTGTTGTCGCTGTTCAGCAGACAGGTGGGGCCAGGTCATATAAATGCCGCATCAAGCAACCAAAACTGGCCTTTTTCTCCCTCGGCCCATTGTTGTAATGCTGAATAATGTGTTCTTTTGCATGGGCCATGAACGTTCACTGGCTTGCATTTTTTTATTTGTACCGACGATAAACAATAGGGAAATTCCACACTGTGGCTTTGATATCTATCAAAGAAAATCGTAGAGGGATATCAACCTATAGCTCTATACTGTTGTGGATCCTTCCTCGTGGAGTCTGCAGCGCTGTGGAGTTTAACTGCTCATCGCCATGATCCATTACATGCTGCCTCAATGCGTGAAAAGATAGTGCAGGGCCATGGAGACAACGCGTCAACATCTTTCTTGGTTTGGTAATCAAATAATTCGAAGAGATATATATTGTCAAATTAAAATGACATCAAAGTTACACCACCTGTTCTTTCTTGGTCGTTGGAAGGTCAGTGTAGAGAGATGACATATCTAGCCAAACTTATCTACAGAAAAAGTGTGTTATATCGATAATATAAAATATATTTCCCAAAGAATCTAGTAAAATTAATTAAAACTTCAAATGATTTGAAAATGAGGAACTACCATCAACAGGACATCGCCGTGATCCAAGTTCAACATGTGAAAAGGGCCCATGAAGGCGACATATCAACATCTTTTTGGTTCCGTGACCATAGCCATTTTTGGTGAAATACAGTGCAATAAGAGCGACATCATAGCTATCCTATTTTCTTCATGGCCGTTGGAAGGTCGGTGTACAGAGCAGAGATGATATATAGATAAATCGACTGATTGGTTTATACTACTCCCTCTGTTCACTTTTACAAGACCTTGAAGCATTTCAGACAATGTGTAAAACAGTTTATTTGGAGTTGTCTGAAACGACTTGCAAAAGTGAACAGAGGGAGTAGTACTTTCCCGGAGCTGAAAACTAGCTAGTTTGGACATGCTTGCTCGTTGCAATACTATTCTCACCCATGATCCAAACCTAAAATTTTGCAAGTAATTCGAAACGAAGGGAGTGATAAAGTAGACGTAGTGGCTGTACACGAACGGAACAGAAGCCGAGAGGATACGTGTACAGACTGATTTTCACTTTTTCAGATAGCTGGACGCGCAATGTTTTCTTTTTCGGGGTGGGTGGTCTCATTGGAATTTTTGGAATCATGCTGACTTCAGATGTTGGGAAAGAACCGTTCACGGTCAACCAAAAGTTGTAGGAAAAAGAATAAAGAATCAGCTTTGCTTCTTCTTTTTTATGCACCAGATCTCTGTTTTTTGACGAAAAAGCAGCATGGTGCTGATTTTCATTGATGTAGAGGTAGGAGCAAACGGTTACAGGAAACTGGGAAAGAAGAAAAATACGAAAGAGGAAGAAGCAGAAACATGGTAGGCGCCAGATGCCCAGCCTAAATACACTGGCCAAGCGACCTCGAGCTTAAGGCGGCTCAAAGAAAGTGGCCATGGGTGCCAGTCCCATCTGTACCCACATCATGGCTTCGGCAATGATTCTGGAGTGTACTTGAGACGCCGTGCCGGTCTTGGCGTTGAAGATCCTGTCGTTCCGCTCCTTCCAAATGCACCAGGAGAGCAGCAAGCAGGTGGCCTTCCAGGTAGCCCTTTTGGCGCGCGGGAGTGACCGTGTCTGTCTTCCGAACCGCGTCCGCAATCGGGTATCAGTAGGCATCGCCAGGTCCGAGAAGGGGCTGCCCAGAGAGCTCGCCGTTTTTGACCAAACCTGCATAGAGAACGGGCAGGCCGCGATGAGGTGGTGCGCCGTCTCCGGTGCCGCCCGGCAGAGCGGGCAGACCGGGTCATGCGGTATGTGTCGTCGTTGGAGGTTGTCCGCCGTCAGGCACTTTCCTCGCAGCAGAATCCAGGCAAACGTTTTGGCACGCGGCGCCGCCTTGGCCGACCAGATGATCTCATTGTCGTTGGTTGGGATGGCACCCTGGAACATCTTGTGATATGCCGAGGCAGCCGAGTACTTGCCATCCGAGGTCCATTTCCATCTCATGCTGTCCTGCACCCCGTCGCCGAGCGTGATTGCCGAAGCTGCCTCCCAGAGCTCGCAAAGTTGGTGCAGCACTGTGGCGTTTGGGTTAGGTTTGACGTATCTCAGCCAAGTGTTGCCCTCGACGGCCGCACGGAGCGTAAGCCGTCGCCCATTGTAGTGCGCAAAGAGCTCCGGCCAACGGTCAGCCGACCTACACCCCTATGCCCAGTGCGAGCGCCAGAAGCTCGTTTTCCTTCCGTCGCCGATGACTATCTCCGTGGATGCTCTGAAAATACCCTCAGCCGCTGGGTCATGGGGTAGCACCAACTCGCGCCAAGGCCTGGAGTCATCGATCCAACTGTTCCAGTACCAGCGAGCGCGAAGTGCGGCCCCTTGGCGCTGCAGATCGTGCACCCCAAGGCCACCAAACTCGCGCGGCCTGCAAACCTGCTTCCAGCTCACGAGGCACTTGCCGCCCGGCGAGGACTCGTCTGCCGCCCCAAGGAAGCCTCGTCTCAGCCTATCGATCATTTTGAGGAACCAAACTGGCGGCGCGATCACCATGATCCGGTAGATGGCCATGGCAGTTAGCACCGATCTGACCAATTCGATCCTGCCCGGGAGTGCGATCAGCTTGACCTTCCATCCTCTCAGTCTCTTTGCAAGGCTGTCTATAACCGGCTGCAAGTCCTCCCTCCTCAATCTTGTATCCGAAAGCGGCAGGCCGAGGTATGTGATTGGGAAGGCTTTGGACTTGCAATCCGTTTCTACCACTGCCTCCCCGATCTGATCCTCCGTGCACGCTATTGGTGTAGCCGCGCTCTTTGCCCAGTTGGCCCGTAGCCCAGCGACTGACTGGAAGAGATCTAAGAGAGTGATGGTGGCGTGCATCTCATTTCGCGAAGGGTTAATGAAGAGCACGATGTCATCTGCGTACATCGAGATTCTGTGAGGCATAGGGACCGTGCCAATTGCAGGGAGGACCTGGGCTCGGCTGACCGCTTCGATGAGCCTAGCAAGTGAGTCCATGACAATGACAAACAGGAGCGGGGAGAGGGGATCGCCCTGGCGGAAGCCTCTGCGGTGGTAGACTGTGTCAGATAGATCACCGTTGATGCCAATTTTGGTTGACGATGTTGCTAGCAGGCCTGCAATCCAATTGGTCCATCGGCGGCCAAATCCTCTCGCACGAAGCAGATCGATCAAGAACTCCCAAGAGACAGTGTCAAAAGCTTTTGCAAGGTCGATCTTGAGCAGAATGGCCGGCGTTTTCTTCATTTTCAGGGTTTTGATCATAGCCTGCACGTACATGAAGCTGTCTAGGATAGATCTCTTCTTGATGAAGGCGCTTTGACATGGGGCAACTAGCCCCTTCATTGCTGGTTGTAACCGTCGAGCAAGGATTTTCGCTATGAGCTTTGCCACACTGTGTATCAGGCTAATTGGTATGAACTCCGTCAGTTGCGAGGCACCTTCCCTCTTGGGCAGTAGGATCATGACGGCCGTGTTGAGGGCCTGCAGGTTCGCAGAGTTGCACCCGGCGAACTTGGAGATGGCAGCCATCAGGTCTCCCTTGATGATGGGCCAGCATCTCTGGTAAAACAAGCCCGTAAATCCGTCTGGCCCAGGCGCTTTCTCTGTGTTGAGATCATTGATCGCATCTAACACTTCCTGCTCTGAGATGTCGCTGTCTAGGTACTGCAGAATCCCGTCATTGGGCAAGTACTGTAGGGCCTCAAAGTTGAGAGTCGCCGACCGTGGCGCAGGCTGCCCTAGCAGGTCGGAGAAGAAATCACAGGCGAGTTGAAGCTTCTCTCCTTGCTCAGACACATGTTGGGCCTGGTGTAGGAAGGATTGAATGTGATTCTTTCTCCGTCTTGAGGAGGCCTTCATGTGAAAGAACTTGGTGCAAGCGTCCCCTTCTCTGACCCAGATCACACGCGCCCGCTGCCTCCAGAACGATCGCCGCAGTGCGCTGATGCCCAGCAGCCGGACTTTCAGGTTGTTGCGGAAACGGTGCTCATCGATCGTCAAATCCCTCGAGTCTCTGGCCTTGTCTAATCTGTAGATCAGCTCGTTGATCACATCTAGGGCGCTGCTCATTTGGTTCAGGTGCCGGCTGTGCCACGCCTTTAGAGCCCGGGCCACCCGTCCCAGCTTGGTGTGTAAGACCACATACGCGTCAGGCGACAGAGCCGGCTGCTCCCAGGCCGCCGCGACCACGCCGTCAAAGCCCTCGATCTTGGCCCAGAAGTTCTCAAATCGGAATTTTCTGCTGTGCTTGAACTCGGTGTCACAAGATAGCAGCAACGGGCAGTGGTCACTGACGGCCGAGGATAGGCCCTGCAAAAGGCGGGAGGGGAATAGGTCGTGCCATCCTTCATTAAATAGCACCCGATTGAGCTTCACTTTCGTTGCATGCTGTTGCTCGTTGCTCCAGGTGAAGGATCGACCATGGAGATACAGGTCTTTTAGCTCCATGTCGGAGATGAAATGGCGGAACGCGTTCATCATCCTGCGATTGACCCGATTGTTGGATTTGTCAGCCGCCTGACAGATGAGGTTGAAATCGCCAGCACAGATAGTTGGGCCCGGGTTCGCAGTCATCGCGGCTCTTAAGTCGCCCAAGAAGCTGATCTTGTCTGCATCAGCCTGCGGTCCGTAGACACCAATGACTCGCCAGGCCTTCTCTGACCTCCGATGACAGCAAGCAGCGGAGATGAAGGACGGGGTGCAGTGCGACGAGGAGACATTGATCTCGTCGTCTTTCCAGGCCATGATAATCCCTCCCCGAGTACCAACAGCCGACTGGAAGCAGAAATCGGTGAAAGCAGGCCCACAACACTCTGTGACAAACTCTTTGGAAACCTATGAAACCTTGGACTCTTGAAAGCACACGAACGATACATTAAACTGCTGCACTAATCTCCGAACTACACCTCTCCTAGCAGCCGAGTTCAAACCTCTAACATTCCAAATTAGCAAAGGACAGCTATCCATGGGAAACTACAATAGATGGACGCAGAACGTCGATGGCTGCCCTAGACGGCAGGGGCAGAAGCAGCACCAACCACAGTCGCCCTCACTCCCGGAGCAGCAGCCAGCGTCATGAGGGCCTCAATCTGGGATAGGGTTAGCGGGCGGTCGAAGGAGAGCTCGTAGCGGCACATGGCGTCTTCCTCGGGCGCTCCAATGCCAAGCTTCTGCATGGTGAGCTGCTGCGCCCGGGCCACCGCGTTGAGGGTGGCGGTTGCTTGGGAGGCCAGGCGCCCACTGCATCTAGGGTTGGAGATCGGCGAGCGCCGGTGGCGTGGCGCCCTCTTCTGAAGTGTGGGGCGCGGTAGGATGGGAGGAGCCAGCGGCAGAGCGACATCAGTGACGAGCTGGTCTACCGCCGACCGCGGCCCCTCCACGCCCCCTGCCAGCGGGCCCTGGCTCTCTGTGCCCAGGGCGCATGCACGGTCGAGACGATCCGACACATGCATGGGCGAGACCGCACCTGTGCCCTCGTGGGCCCCTTCCGACAGCGCCCCTCTTTTCTAGTCTAGCTAAAAGGGAGCAAAGCAGCAGTGTCTTTTAGGCACCCGAAACCTCAAGAAAAGAAAATAAAAGAAAATGAGATTTTGCCAGCAGCTGCCAAAACCGTTTGTTGCATAACAGAACGCAATGTCACGTGATAGGCATGGGCGTCTACCTACCATTGACTGAATCATCTGATCAGACACTGACATGATCTGGTCTGATCCGATTGGCTTATTCAGAGAGACCACTTTCACCGACGTGTGCATGCATGCGAGGATCATCAGAGGAGTGTGTGCACAGCCCTAGCCGGGTATACGCGCCCGCATGCCGTACGGCAATGCTTCTCGACCGTCCATGGCGTGCTTGTCATCAGCCCAACTGGTGTGCATTGTTCCTTCCCTGGACGACAGCACCGGCGAAATAGAATCTGATGCGTGTGGCATGAGTAGTGAGAGGTACAGTTGAGCATTGAAATAAGATCAGGACGAGCATGATGCTTCTAGACCGTGGAGTGAGTTGGATCATTGGTCACAAAAATGTCAACGAAACATCTCATCCATTCAACTAAAGCCTAAAAAACCCTAAACCAATTTATAGTACACCTTGACGCGGTGGAGCGGTAGCGAGGGCTGCGCCGGACCGCGGTACTTGAGGTGACCGCTCGAGTATGATCTTTCATTTGCGCTTGGTACTCCTCCTATGTCGCCGCTGCCTCTGTGAGGAGACACGTTGCGGCTCATGCCCCTCCACGTCACCAGAGGAGAGGATGACCTTCTCCTTCCCGGGGGAGCGATGGCGGTGGCACCAAGATCTGGACCCGGAAGGAGATCCGGAGTTGCCACTTGCCGGTGTCGAGAACAACAACTTTGGCATTGTTGACGGCGGCAAATGGGCATGGAAAGGAGCGGAGAGGCGGTGAACAGAGAGAAGAGGATGTAGGGTGTGGTGTGGAGGGCACCATAGCTATGCATAAATAGGTGTGGTGGGCAAACTGGCAGACAGTCGGCTTCAATGCGGTGCACTAGTTGGAGTAGGCTTCTCCTTTGTCGCGCCAGCATTAAAGCGGCCACGCCCGCTCATCCGGTCACGATCCCTCTAACCGGCATCAATATTGTGTGGAGTCACGTTTGCTCTGTAGCGGCCTGACTGACATGAATACATGACAACCGCTTTGTGGGAGAGAGTTTTTTAGGCGGAGAGGGTTTTTTGGGCAGAGAAGGTTTTGGAGTGAGACGTGGCGGGCAGGAGCTTACGTGGCGGCAGTCAAGACACTCGCAAACCTCCCCGTGGTTTTCATCTGGTTTGTGGGATTTCGGACAAGTGCCGTGTCTGCGGTTTGATGGGGTACCACATTGGATGGCATGTAGCATCCGCACACCCCAGTCCGGACCTTTGTGAGAGTTTTGAGGGTCCGCGTTAAAGATGTCCTTATTCACTTAAAATGATGTCTGGCTTATGCATGGTGGGAATGCACACATCCAACACTAATACACAGAAAGAAGAATAAAAACGAAGCGATCAAAACAACAATCATAGAACTACAATAAACAACCATCAACACGAACCATCTCTTGACAAGACAAGGACAAGGGGAAAGGTTCTTCAACAACAACGTCGAATGATCCCAAACGTCGTTGTCGTCGGATCCAACTACCAAAGGCTAGATTATGGGTTTTCAGCCTAAAGATCAAGTATGAGCAATGTCTTCAACTGGGTAACAACGTAAAAACACCATCATTGTCCGGTATGACCAACTATGACTATGACCTAGAGTTTTAATTCGGAGCTCAAAACCGGGTACTCGAGAAGCATCACTAAATTGGAGTCGGAATGTGTTGTCACCACCACTTTCTGCAATCCTAGCAAGTATATGTGTGCACGACTAACGTGAGATGTCATGCAAGTGGTGATCATGCTCGCACAAAGAGGCAGTCAAGCAACGAGAAAACAGTCGATCGCCACCAAAGGCTTCGAATGAAGAAGGTTTGGCACACACCACAAAGAACGACAAAAGAGGAAGGACACCGACACCACCAAATGCACAACTCAGGACAGCTCTGACAATCCCTCACCATCCTTGCAAGTATTGTATTGTAGTTTCTATTGCCCATCTGATATTTTCTGGTATATGGGTGTTGACCTTTGATTGACTGCATGAATGAATATTGAGAATGGTATGAAATTCTCATATTCTTGTTGCCTGCTCCTTGTTGGCTGAATGCATGTTTATCACAAGCCATTTTTTCCCACCTACTTGTGCATGCATGGCAATACACATCAGCACATTTGGTGCAAGTGTACATGCTGTGAAGAAGGAGCAGGGTCCACAAATTTTGAAACATCCCAAATTTTTTTAGAGTTTTTCACAACACTTAAATATGAATTTTTAAATTTTAAAGCATGGCAGCACATGAAGGGTAGTACCCAATATTTCCCTATGACTCAAGCCAAATATGTGAAGAAAAGGTACAGGTCGAAGAGGACACATCATCATCCTTTGTCCTGCTGTCATGTTCAGTCTTATCCACTTCTTGGAACCAGTAAACTATGCAAAGTGATCAAGCATAAAAAATGGTTATAACTCGCATGAAACTGTGAGAAACTACTTTTCGAATAATACAAACCCATGCTATCTCGCATGGAGGCATCGGCGTTCTCTTCGTCCAATCTCGCAGCCCAGTAGTTCAGCGGCGGCGCTAAGTAGGCACAGCTGGCGATGTTCTCATCCGCGATCGCCTACAGCTGCGCCTAAGTGCGGACGGCCTTATAGATCCCATGTTGATCCTTGACGAAGTTGGGGTTCACCACGACCTCTTCGCTCACGTGCTAGCCGTCGATTTGGCCCTCCACCAGGCGGTGTTGCACTAGGAGGAACAAATTATACCGATGTTCCTTCTGTGCCTGCTGGAATGCCGACCTAGGAGCTGGCGCGGGCTGCTCCTCCGCCATGGCGGCGTTAAAATGAGCATGCGCCTGCTCCATGGTGATGTCGGCATGCACAAACGTGGGCTTTGGTTAGGTGTCGTCGGAGTCCGTCTTCATCGTGGGGTCATCCTCGTTGTCGGAGACCTCGGGCGAGCTGGACGGCATGTCAGTCCCGATGCGCCTGGCACGGCTCCGCCAGGCGGCCGCGAGGGCGGTCACCTCGTGCTTCATCTTCATGGAAAGGTTCTCCCACAGAGCGTCGTTGCCTGCAGTCATGGCGGATGTGGTGCAAGGGAGGAGGATATGGAGTTGCTTGTGTTGTGGCGCGGAGTTAACTGAGTGTGGCCGCCTTTAAATAGCGGATTCCGATGAGGTCAGGTGTCCGGGTGTGTCAATGTGTGGTGCCAATGTGTTCTGTACTCCAGGATGGGAAAAGGGTACATGGCCATGGACACGACACGTCAGCATCCTCTCTCTGCTGTCACTCGTGTCCGATCATATCCACTTTTAGGTGCCAATAAACTAACTCAAGCAGAGAAATGGTTATATCAACCAGGAAGCAAGCGAGAAAATGGTACCTAATGCATCTATATACAAGTACTCCAGGATCTTGTACTTGTTGAAAGATCAAGAGAAAGACGGAAGAAAAACTATTAATTTTGCCAGCAGATGACAAAATCGTTTGTTTGTTGCGTAACATAACCTAATGTGGTGTGTTGGGTGTGGGTGTCTGCCGCTCTTTGA
The DNA here is from genome assembly GCF_002162155.2 of Triticum dicoccoides. NCBI lineage: Eukaryota > Viridiplantae > Streptophyta > Magnoliopsida > Poales > Poaceae > Triticum > Triticum dicoccoides. The sequence goes on from NC_041388.1 coordinate 28,388,540, forward strand.
ATGAAAGAAACCTAATCATCTGACCGGACATAGATAACCCGGCATGATCTGGTCTGATCCAAGTAGCTTATTTAGAGAAAGCATTTTTCACCTACGTCCACGTGTGCACGTGAGGATCATCAGAATTCAGAGGAGTGCGCACGGCACTAGCAGTGTAAAATATGGAGACACTTCTGCTGTTGGGGATCGTAGTAAAAATTTAAAATTTTCTACGCATCACCAAGATCAATCTATGGAGTAATCTAGCAACGAGGGGAAGGAGAGTGCATCTACATATCCTTGTAGATCGCTAAGCGGAAGCATTGCAAGAATGCGGATGAAGGAGTCGTACTCGTAGCGATTCAGATCGCAGTTGATTCCGATCTAAGCGCCGAACCACGGCGCCTCCGCGTTCAACACACGTGCAGCCCGTGATGTCTCTTACGCCTTGATCCAGCAAGGGGAAAAGGAGAGGTTGGGGAAGACTCCATCCAGTAGTAGCACGACGGCGTGGTGGTGAAGGAGGAGCGTGGCAATCCTGCAGGGCTTCGCCAAGCACCGCGGGAGAGGAGGAGGACTTGGGAGAGGGGGAGGGCTGCGCCAGAACTTGGGTGCGGCTGCCCTCCCACCCCCCACATATATATAGGGGCAAGGGAGAGGGGGGCCGGCCCCCTCAGATCCAATCTGAGGAGGGGGCTGCGGCCAGGAAGGTTGCCTTGCCCCCCAAGGCAAGGGGGGCGCCCCCCCCCCCTTTAGAGTTCCCCCAAACCCTAGGCGCATGGGCCCTAGGGGGGGGAGGCGCCCAGCCCACTAAGGGGCTGGTCCCTCTCCACACACAGCCCATAGGGCCCTCCGGGGCAGGTGGACCCCCGGAACCCCTCCAGTGGTCCCGGTACAATACCGGTAACCCCCCGAATTATTCCGGTGACCGTATGATGACTTCCCATATATAAATCTTTACCTCCGGACCATTCCGGAACTCTTCGTGACGTCCGGGATCTCATCTGGGACTCCGAACAACATTGGGTGACCACGTACATACTTTCCCTATAACCCTAGCGTCATTGAACCTTAAGTGTGTAGACCCTACGGGTTCGGGAGTCATGCAGACATGGCCGAGACAACTCTCCGGTCAATAACCAACAGCGGGATCTGGATACCCATGTTGGCTCCCACATGCTCCACGATGATCTCATCGGATGAACCACGATGTCAAGGATTCAATCAATCCCGTATACAATTCCCTTTGTCCATCGGTACGATACTTGCCCGAGATTCGATCGTCGGTATCCCGATACCTTGTTCAATCTCATTACCGGCAAGTCTCTTTACTCGTTTCATAACACATCATCCCGTGATCAACTCCTTGATCACATTGTGCACATTATGATGATGTCCTACCGAGTGGGCCCAGAGATACCTCTTCGTTTACACGGAGTGACAAATCCCAGTCTCGATTCGTGCCAACCCAACAGACACTTTCGGAGATACCTGTACTGAACCTTTATAGCCACCCAGTTACGTTGTGACGTTTGGTACACCCAAAGCATTCCTACGGTATCCGGAAGTTGCACAATCTCATGGTCTAAGGAAATGATACTTGACATTAGAAAAGCTTTAGCATGCGAACTACACGATCTTGTGCTAGGCTTAGGATTGAGTCTTGTCCATCACATCATTCTCCTAATGATGTGATCCCGTTATCAACGACATCCAATGTCCATGGTCAGGAAACTGTAACCATCTATTGATCAATGAGCTAGTCAACTAGAGGCTTACTAGGGATATGGTGTTGTCTATGTATCCACACATGTATCTGAGTTTCCTATCAATACAATTCTAGCATGGATAATAAATGATTATCATGAACAATGAAATATAATAATAATAACTAATTTATTATTGCCTCTAGGGCATATTTCCAACATCTGCATGCATGCCCTCAGGTCCACCGACGGTACATACGGCGATGCCCGATGCTTCTCGACCGTCGGTGTCGTTCTTTACTTGTCATCGGCCCAGCTGGTGTGCATTGTTCCTTCCTTGTACGACAACAATGCCGAAACAGAATCTGATGCGTTTGTCATCGGCCCAGCTGGTGTGCATTGTTTCTTCATGAACATTGGCGGAAAAAAAATGTTCAGACTAGCTAGTTTCTTCATGGTCATGGTACCCGCAAAATAAAAGTTTCTTCATGGTCGTCGGAACGCCAATGTATAGAGATGATATAGATAAATCGAAGGTTGATTTTCGTGGAGCTGAAAACTAGCTAGTCTGAACATTTAAAAAAAAAGATATTAACTACACCCAATCTCTCCATCAACAAAATGTCTCAAAGACATCCAAAATGCACACGGCCCGAGCTAGTCTGGACATACTCGCTCGTCCCAATATTGTTGTCACCATGAGCCAAACCTAAATTTGTGGCTATTGACTTGTTGCTATTGCTGTTCAGCATGCAGCAGTCAGGTGGGCCCATGCCATACGAGAGCCGCACCAAACAACCAAATTCGTCCTTTTTTTTTCTCCTCTTGCCTGCCCTTTTTCTAAAGTGGAGCCTACCTAATTTTTATTCCGGATAGCAACTTTTTCGTCCATGGCCTTCATGAGAGGAAGGAAGAAAACCAGTGCCGTCAGAATTCTAACGCTCTGATGTTGAAAGCACACCACGTATGATGTGAAGTATCGGTTGAGGCCTCATTTGGTTTATAAGATAGTAATTTCATAGGAATAGTAAAATCATAGGAAGTGACATGACATGCATCTCAATTCCTGTAAAGAAATACATGTCATTTGATGTATAGGATAAGAACTTTTTCATGAGTCTAGCCTAATGTTTTTTTTTTCTTTGAAATGTGAAGGATTGGTACCTATCCTGCATAAGAATAGAAATTCATCCTACAAATCAAAAGGCTTCATAGAAATTTTTCTTTTAAAAATCATATCATATGAACTTCCTACAAGATTCCTACAAATCAAAAGAGGCCTGATTATTTTTCGAGACAGAGCTGGCAGGTGGTACTGTTATCTCGAAGCACGACGATATCATTTCGAGTTTTTGCAAGGTTTTAATCTCGTGTGCGTTTTGCATGGGTGTTGGCGGTTGACTAAATGCATGAATGGAACAAACGGGAAACGGGATTGGTCTGAATGTTGCCGTGGGCTGCTCTTTGGCGGCATGCATGCATGTTTGTCACGAGCCAAAATATTTGTTCTCACCTCACCTACTCTACTTGTGCATGCCATGCATCAATGCATGAATTCGTACAGAAACTACAGAAAGACACATGTGATGCGAGTGCCCGATCATATCCACTTCTCGGAAGAAAAGGGGTACAGGGCCACGAAGACGAAACGTGATGCCCGATCATATCCACTTCCTGAAAGCCAGTAATTAAGCGAGGTAGAGTAGATATTGTTTTCTACTCCTTTTATGTGTAAATACTTGTTCTACAAATGGTTATATCTAGATTTATTTTAATTATAGACACATCCATTATATTCATTTCTAGAACAAGCATTTTCGGACCTTTGACTAGCTGCATGGACGAAGGAATGCATAAATGAAGAGCAAACTAAGAATGTGGGCTGGTCTTAAACTTGCATCCGAGCAGATAACCTGACATTGATCTGCTTCCTTGGCGGCATGCATGCGTGCAGAAAGGCACATGTGATTCGAGTGCCACGCCAGCAGCGTATGTAGATCTACTCCAGGTTGGGGGAAAGGAGCGTCGCACGATCCAATCCAAGCTCAAGACGACGCGTCCGGATCTTCTTTCTGCTGTCACTCACCTCCGATCATATCCACTTCTACGGACCAATACACTAACTGAGGTTGTCTAGCAGAAAAATGGTTACATCCACCAGGAAGCAAGCGAGAAAACTACCTTCTTAATATCTAGTAAAGCATAATAATAATGTAGTGGATGTACGCGAATGGAACAGAAGCCGAGAGGATACCACCTACTGATTTTCAGATAGATACTTCTGTTAGCTGGACGCGCAATGTTTTCTTTTTTGGGGTGGGTGGTCTCATTCGAATTTTGGGAACCATGCTGACTTCAGATGTTGGGAAAGAACCGTTCACGGTCAGCCGAAAGTTGTAGGAAAAAGGATAAAGAATCAGCTATGCTTCTTTTTTTTTTATGCACCAGATCTCTGTTTTCATTCTTCTTCTTTTCTAGTCTAGCTAAAAGGGAGCAAAGCAGCAGCGTCTTGTAGGCCCCCGAAACCTCAAGAAAAGAAAAGAAGAAGAGATTTTGCCAGCAGCCGCCAAAAACGTTTGTTGCATAACAGAACCCAATGTCGTGTCATAGGCATGGGCGTCTACCTATCGTTGACTGAATCATCTGATCAGACACTGACATGATCTGGTCTGATCCGATTGGCTTATTCAGAGAGACCACTTTCACCGACGTGTGCATGCATGCGAGGATCATCAGAGGAGTGTGCGCACAGCCCTAGCCGGGTATACACGCCCACACGCCGTACAACGATGCTTCTCGACCGTCCATGTCGTGCTTGTCATCAGCCCAGCTGGTGTGCATTGTTCCTTCCCTGGACGACAGCACTGGCGAAACAGAATCTGATGCGTGTGGCATGAGCCATGAGAGGTACAATTGAGCACTGAAACAAGATCAGGACGGGGAGAGGATGACCTTCTCCTTCCCGGGGGAGCAACGGCGGTGGCACCAAGATCCGGACCCGGAAGGAGATCCGGAGCTGCCACTTGCCGGTGTCGAGAACAACAACTTTGGCATTGTTGACGGCGGCAAATGGGCATGGAAAGGAGCGGAGAGGCGGTGGACAGAGAGAAGAGGATGTAGGGTGTGGTGTGGAGGGCGCCATAGCTATGCATAAATAGGTGTGGTGGGCAAACAGGCGGACAGTCGGCTTCAATGCGGTGCACTGGTTGGAGTAGGCTTCTCCTTTGTCGCGCCAGCATTAAAGTGGCCACGCCCGCTCATCCGGTCACGATCCCTCTAACCGGCATCAATATTGTGTGGAGTCACGTTTGCTCTGTAGCGGCCTGACTGACATGAATACATGACAACCGCTTTGTGGGAGAGAGTTTTTTAGGCGGAGAGGGTTTTTTGGGCAGAGGAGGTTTTGGAGTGAGACGTGGCGGGCAGGAGCTTACGTGGCGGCAGTCAGGACGCTCGCAAACCTCCCCGTGGTTTTCATCTGGTTTGTGGGATTTCAGACAAGCGCCGCGTCTGCGGTTTGATGGGGTACCACATTGGATGGCATGTAGCATCCGCACACCCTAGTCCGAACCTTTGTGAGAGTTTTGAGGGTCCGCGCTAAAGATGCCCTTATTCACTTAAAATGATGGGTAGCTTATGCATGGTGAGAATGCACACATCTAACACTAATACACATAAAGAAGAATAAAAACGAAGCGATCAAAACAACAATCATAGAACTACAATAAACAACCATCAACACCAACCATCTCCTGACAAGACAAGGACAAGGGGAAAGGTTCTTCAACAACAACGTCGAATGACCCCAAACGTCGTTGTCGTCGGATCCAACTACCAAAGGCTAGATTATGGGGTTTCAGCCTAAAGATCAAATATGAGCAATGTCTTCAACTGGGTAACAGCGTAAAAACACCATCATTGTCCGGTATGACCAACTATGACTATGACCTACAGTTTTAATCCGGAGCTCAAAACCGGGTACTCGAGAAGCATCACTAAATTGGAGTCGGAATGTGTTGTCACCACCACTTTCTGCAATACTAGCAAGTATATGTGTGCACAACTAACGTGAGATGTCACGCAAGTGGTGATCATGATCGCACAAAGAGGCAGTCAAGCAACGAGAAAACAGTCGATCGCCACCAAAGGCTTCGAATGACGAAGGTTTGACACACACCACAAAGAACGACGAGGGAGGAAGGACACCGACACCACCAAATGCACAACTCAGGACAACTCTGACAATCCCTCACCATCCTCACACGTATGGTATTGTAGTTTCTATTGCCCATCTGATATGTTCTGGTATATGGGCGTTGACCTTTGATTAACTGCATGAATGAAAATTGGGAATGGTCTAAAATTCTCATATTCTTGTTGCCTGCTCCTTGTTGGCTGAATGCAAGTTTATCACGAGCCATTTTTTCCCACCTACTTGTGCATGCATGGCAATACACATCAGCACATTTGGTGCGAGTGTATAGGCTGTGAAGAAGGAGCAGGGTCCACAAATTTTAAAACATCCCCAATTTTTTTAGAGTTTTTCACAACACTTAAATGTGAATTTTTAAATTTTGGAGCATGGTAGCACCTGAAGGGTAGTACTCAATATTTCCCTATGACCCAAGCCAAATATGTGAAGAAAAGGTACAGGTCGAAGAGGACACATCAGCATCCTTTGTCCTGCTGTCATGTCCGGTCTTATCCACTTCTTGGAACCAGTAAACTAAGCAAAGTGATCGAGCATAAAAAAATGGTTATAACTCGCATGAAACTGTGAGAAAACTACTTTTCTAATAATACAAACCCGTGTTATCTCGCATGGAGGCACCAGCATTCTCTTCCTCCAATCTCGTGGCCCAGTAGTTCGGCGGCGGCGCGTAGTAGGCACAACTGGCGATGTTCTCATCCACGATCGCCTACAGCTGCGCCTTCGAGGCGGCAGCTTCCTGGCAAGTGGCGGCTTGAGTGCGCACGGCCTTATAGATCCCATGTTGCTCCTTGATGAAGTTGGGGTTCACCACGGCCTCCTCGCTCGTGTGCTAGCCGTTGATTTGGCCCTCCACCAGGCGGTGCTGCTCTAGGAGGAACAGATTATACCGTAGTTCATCCCGTGTCTGATGAAACGCTGACATAGGCACCGGCGCAGGTTGCTCCTCCGCCATGGCGGCGTTAAAATGAGCATGTGCCTGCTCCATGCTGGTGTCGGCATGCACAAACGCGGGCTTCGGTTAGGTGTCGCCAGAGTCTGTCTCCACCGTGAGATCGTCCTCGCCGTCGGAGACCTCGGGCGAGCTGGACGGCATGTCAGTCCTGATGCGCCTGGCATAGCAGATCTGCCAGGCAGCCTCAATGGCGGTCACCTCATGCTTCATCTCCGTGGAAAGGTTCTTCCACAGAGCATCGTTGCCTGCAGTCATGACGGGTATGGTGCAAGGGAGGAGGATGTGGAGTGGCTTGTTGTTGGAAATATGCCCTAGAGGCAATAATAAAATGGTTATTATTATATTTCTTTGTTCATGATAATTGTCTATTGTTCATGCTATAATTGTGTTATCCGGAAATCGTAATACATGTGTGAATACATAGACCATAACACGTCCCTAGTGAGCCTCTAGTTGACTAGCTCGTTGATCAAAAGATAGTCATGGTTTCCTAACTATGGACATTGGATGTCATTGATAACGGGATCACATCATTAGGAGAATGATGTGATGAACAAGACCCAATCCTAAGCATAGCTCAAAGATCGTGTAGTTCGTTTGCTGTAGCTTTTCCGAATGTCAAGTATCATTTCCTTAGACCATGAGATTGTGCAACTCCCGGATACCGTAGGAGTGCCTTGGGTGTGCCAAACGTCACAATGTAACTGGGTGACTATAAAGGTACACTACAGGTATCTCCGAAAGTGTCTGTTGGGTTGACACGAATTGAGACTGGGATTTGTCACTCCGTATGACGGAGAGGTATCTCTGGGCCCACTTGGTAATGCATCATCATAATGAGCTTCATGTGACCAAGTGGTTGATCACGGGATCATGCATTACGGCACGAGTAAAGTGACTTGCCGGTAACGAGATTGAACGAGGTATTGGGATACCGACGATCGAGTCTTGGGCAAGTAACGTACCGATTGACAAAGGGAATTGTATACGGATTGATTGAATCCTCAACATCGTGGTTCATCCGATGAGATCATTGTGGAGCATGTGGGAGCCAACATGGGTATCCAGATCCCGCTGTTGGTTATTGACTGGAGAGGCATCTCGGTCATGTCTGCATGTCTCCCGAACCCGTAGGGTCTACACACTTAAGGTTTGGTGACGCTAGGGTTGTAGAGATATTAGTATGCAGTAACCCGAAAGTTGTTCGGAGTCCCGGATGAGATCCTGGACGTCACGAGGAGTTCCAGAATGGTCCGGAGGTAAGGATTTATATATAGGAAGTCCAATTTCGGCCATCGGGAAGGTTTCGGGGGTCGCCGGTATTGTACCGGGACCACCGGAAGGGTCTCGGGGGTCCACCGGGTGGGGCCACCTATCCTGGAGGGCCCCATGGGCTGAATTGGGAGGGGAACCAGCCCCTAGTGGGCTGGTGCACCCCCCCTTGGGCCTCCCCTGTGCCTAGGGTTGGGAAACTCTAGGGGTGGGGGCGCCCCCCACTTGGCTTGAGGGGAAAGCCACCCCTTGGCCGCCGCCCCCTTGGAGATTGCATCTCCTAGGGCCTGCGCCCCCCAAGGCCCCTATATAAAGAGGGGGGAGGGAGGGCAGGCGTACCCTTGCTCTTGGCGCCCCCTCTCCCTCTGTAACACCTCTCCTCCCCGCTTGCGCTTGGCGAAGCCCTGCCGGGATCCTGCTGCATCCACCACCACGCCGTCGTGCTGCTGGATCTTCATCAACCTCTCCTTCCCCCTTGCTGGATCAAGAAGAAGGAGACGTCTTCCCAACCATACGTGTGTTGAACGTGGAGGTGCTATCCGTTCGGCACTTGGTCATCAGTGATTTGGATCACGACGAGTACGACACCATCAACTCCGTTCTCTTGAACGCTTCCGCGCGCGATCTACAAGGGTATGTAGATGCACTCCTCTCTCCCTCGTTGCTAGATGACTCCATAGATTGATCTTGGTGATGGGTAGAACATTTTAAAATTCTGCTACGTACCCAACAGTGGCATCATGAGCTAGGTCTATGCGTAGTTTCTATGCACGAGTAGAACACAAAGCAGTTGTGGGCATGGATATTGTCAATTTGCTTGCCGTTACTAGTCTTATCTTGATTCGGCGGCATCGTGGGATGAAGCGGCCCGAACCGACCTTACACGTACGCTTACGTGAGACTGGTTCCATCGATTGACATGCACTAGTTGCATAAGGTGGCTAGCGGGTGTCTGTCTCTCCCACTTTAGTCGGATCGGATTCGATGAAAAGGGTCCTTATGAAGGGTAAATAGAAATTGGCATATCACGTTGTGGTTTTGGCGTAGGTAAGAAACGTTCTTGCTAGAAACCTATAGCAGCCACGTAAAAACTTGCAACAACAATTAGAGGACGTCTAACTTGTTTTTGCAGCATGTGCCGTGTGATGTGATATGGCCAAAAGAATCTGATGAATGATATATGTGATGTATGAGATTGATCATGTTCTTGTAATAGGAATCACGACTTGCATGTCGATGAGTATGACAACTGGCAGGAGCCATAGGAGTTGTCTTTATTTATTTATGACCTGCGTGTCAACATAAACGTCATGTAATTACTTTACTTTATTGCTAAAGCGTTAGCCATAGTAGTAGAAGTAATAGATGATGAGACAACTTCAAGAAGACACAATGATGGAGATCATGATGATGGAGATCATGGTGTCATGCCGGTGACAACGATGATCTTGGAGCCCCGAAGATGGAGATCAAAAGGAGCAAATGATATTGGCCATATCATGTCACTATTTGATTGCATGTGATGTTTATCATGTTTTACATCTTATTTGCTTAGAACGACGGTAGCTTAAATAAGATGATCCCTCGTAATAATTTCAAGAAAGTGTTCCCCCTAACTGTGCACCGTTGTGAAGGTTCGTTGTTTTGAAGCACCACGTGATGATCGGGTGTGATAGATTCTAACATTCAAATACAACGGGTGTAAGCCAGATTTACACACGCAATACACTTAGGTTGACTTGACGAGCCTAGCATGTACAGACATGGCCTCGGAACACAGAAGACCGAAAGGTCGAGCATGAGTCGTATAGAAGATACGATCAACATGAAGATGTTCACCGATGTTGACTAGCCCGTCTCACGTGATGATCGGACACGGCCTAGTTAACTCGGATCATGTTTCACTTAGATGACTGGAGGGATGTCTATCTGAGTGGGAGTTCATTGAATAATCTGATTAGATGAACTTAATTATCATGAACTTAGTCTAAAATCTCTACAATATGTCTTGTAGATCAAATGGCCCACGTTGTCCTCAACTTCAACGCGTTCCTAGAGAAAACCAAGCTGAAAGACGATGGCAGCAACTATACGGACTGGGTCCGGAACCTGAGGATCATCCTCATAGCTGCCAAGAAATATTATGTCCTAGAAGCACCGCTAGGTGACGCACCTGTCCCAGAGAACCAAGACGTTATGAGCGCTTGGCAATCACGTGCTGATGATTACTCGCTCGTTCAGTGCGGCATGCTTTACAGCTTAGAACCGGGGCTCCAAAAGCATTTTGAGAGACACAGAGCATATGAGATGTTCGAAGAGCTGAAAATGGTTTTTCAAGCTCATGCCCGGGTCGAGAGATATGAAGTCCCCGACAAGTTCAGAATCCTTCAGTCGCTTCCACCGAGCTATAAGAGCTTTGTGATGAACTTCAATATGCAGGGGATGGAAAACACCATTCCTGAGGTATATTCAATGCTGAAATCAGCAGAGGTGGAAATCAAAAAGGAACATCAAGTGTTGATGGTGAATAAAACCACTAAGTTCAAGAAAGGCAAGGATAAGAAGAACTTCAAGAAGGACGACAAGGGAGTTGCCGCGCCCGGTAAGCAAGCTACCGGGAAGAAGCCAAAGAATGGACCCAAGCCTGAGACCGAGTGTTTTTATTGCAAGGGAAGTGGTCACTGGAAGCGGAACTGCCCCAAATACTTAGCGGACAAGAAGGCCGGCAACACTAAAGGTATATGTGATATACATGTAATTGATGTGTACCTTACCAGTACTCGTAGTAGCTCCTGGGTATTTGATACTGGTGCGGTTGCTCACATTTGTAACTCAAAGCAAAAGCTGCGGAATAAACGGAGACTGGCGAAGGACGAGGTGACGATGCGCATCGGGAATGGTTCCAAGGTCGATGTGATCGCCGTCGGCATGCTACCTCTATATTTACCTACGGTATTAGTTTTAAACCTCAATAATTGTTATTTAGTGCCAGCTTTGAGCATGAACATTGTATCAGGATCTCGTTTAATTCGAGATGGCTACTCATTTAAATCCGAGAATAATGGTTGTTCTATTTATACGAGAGATATGTTTTATGGTCATGCTCTGTTGGTGAATGGTTTATTCTTAATGAATCTCGAGGGTAATGTTACACATATTCATAGTGTGAATACCAAAAGATGTAAGGTTGATAATGATAGTCCCACATACTTGTGGCACTGCCGCCTTGGTCACATAGGTGTCAAACGCATGAAGAAGCTCCATGCAGATGGACTTTTGGAGTCTCTTGATTACGAATCATTTGACATGTGCGAACCATGCCTCATGGGTAAAATGACCAAGACTCCGTTCTCAGGAACAATGGAGCGATCAACCAACTTGTTGGAAATTATACATACTGATGTGTGCGGTCCAATGAGTGTTGAGGCTCGCGGTGGCTATCGTTATGTTCTCACCCTCACTGATGACTTGAGTAGATATGGGTATGTCTACTTAATGAAACACAAGTCTGAGACCTTTGAAAAGTTCAAAGAATTTCAGAGCGAGGTTGAGAATCAACGTGACAGGAAAATCAAGTTCTTGCGATCAGATCGTGGGGGAGAATACTTGAGTCACGAATTTGGCACACACTTAAGAAAATGTGGAATAGTTTCACAACTCACGCCGCCTGGAACACCTCAGTGTAATGGTGTGTCCGAACGTTGTAATCGCACTCTATTGGATATGGTGCGATCTATGATGTCTCTTACCAATTTACCGCTGTCATTTTGGGGCTATGCTTTAGAGACTGCCGCATTCACTTTAAATAGGGCTCCGTCGAAATACGTTGAGACGACACCGTATGATTTATGGTTTGGGAAGAAACCTAAGCTGTCGTTTCTAAAAGTTTGGGGATGCGATGCTTATGTCAAGAAACTTCAACCTGAAAAGCTCGAACCCAAATCGGAAAAATGCGTCTTCATAGGATACCCTAAAGAAACTATTGGGTATACCTTCTACCTCAGATCCAAAGGCAAGATCTTTGTTGCCAAGAATGGGTCCTTTCTAGAGAAAGAGTTTCTCTCGAAGGAAATAAGTGAGAGGAAAGTAGAACTTGATGAAGTATTACCTCTTGAACCGGTTAATGGCGCTGCTCAAGAAAATGTTCTTGAGGTGCCTGCACCGACTAGAGAGGAAGTTAATGATGATGATCATGAAACTTCATATCAAGTTCCTACTGAACTTCGTAGGTCCACGAGGACATGTTCCGCACCAGAGTGGTACGGCAACCCTGTCTTGAAAATTATGTTGTTAGACAACGGTGAACCTTCGAACTATGAGGAAGCGATGGCGGGCCCGGATTCCGACAAATGGCTGGAAGCCATGAAATCCGAGATAGGATCCATGTATGAAAACAAGTATGGATCTTTAAGAAGACAGACGCAGATGGTAATGTGACCATCTATAAAGCTCGGCTTGTCGCTAAGGGTTATCGACAAGTTTAAGGGGTTGACTACGATGAGACTTTCTCACCCGTAGCGAAGCTGAAGTCCGTCCTAGTCATGTTAGCAATTGCCGCATTCTATGATTATGAGATATGGCAAATGGACGTCAAAACGGCATTCCTTAATGGTTTCCTTAAGGAAGAATTGTATATGATACAGCCGGAAGGTTTTGTCGATCCTAAGAATGCTGACAAGGTGTGCAAGCTCCAACGCTCGATTTATGGGTTGGTGCAAGCATCTCGGAGATGGAACATTCGTTTTGATGAGATGATCAAAGCGTTTGGGTTTACGCAGACTTATGGAGAAGCCTGCATTTACAAGAAAGTGAGTGGGAGCTCTGAAGCATTTCTCATATTGTATGTGGATGACATACTGTTGATGGGAAATGATATAGAATTCTTGGAAAGCATAAAGGCCTACCTGAACAATGTCGGATTTTGGTTTCCGGCAGACCCTTGAGGTTCGAACACTGGGGTGCGCATGGAGATTTCGCCTCCTACCTACCTGCACCCCTCCGCCTCGCTAAGATCTAAGCTAAGGAAAGAGCAACACAAGAGACACAGGGTTTATACTGGTTCAGGCCACCGTTGTGGTGTAATACCCTACTCCAGTGTGTGGTGTGGTGGATTGCTTCTTGGGCTGATGATGATGAACAATACAAGGAAGAACAGCCTCGCGAGGGTCTGCTCTTTGCTGGGGGGGACGAACTGCTAGGAGGAGTTCAGTCACCCTTCTCTCTCTCTAATTTCGATCCGATCCTTGATCCTAGATCTCTGTCTCTAACCTTCCTTTTACCTCGAACCCGAACCTCCATCCTTGTGGGTGGCTGGTCCTATTTATAGGCAATGGCTCTGGGCCTCTTCCCAAATATTGAGCGGGAAGGGCGCCAACAATTGGCCATTTTGAAGGGGAACATCTAGTACACTTATCCTGACTAAAGTTGGTCCTCGCCTGCACAAAGCTCTGGTGGTGACGCCGTCTTGGGCTCCACGATGACCTCCGTCTTGCGGTCCTCCTGGTCTTGGTCTTGTTGCACCGAAACGACAACCTTTGCCTGATGCCTCGGTACTCCGCGACTGCGCTTGCCCCCTTTGCACCAAAGGTGAAAGGAGGACACTGCGTGGGCTGGCGCCCGCCTGGCGCCCTTGGTCGTCATGGCTTGCGCCACGGGCACCTCGTGAGGTACCCCGCCTTGATCTCTCTGCCTCCTCGCGAGCCATCCTGGTGAAGCCGTGCCTGAGGAAGCTCCGTGTCGTCCGCCCCGCGAGGCTTGGCCCCTCGCGAGGGTCTTGGGTCTGTGTTGATGAAGATGGGCCATGCTGGGCCCCCCTTTGAGCCACGCCGCAGGCCGCAGGCAAGCAAGTCTGGGGACCCCCGTTCCCAAAACACTGACAGTAGCCCCCGGGCCCAAGGCGCGCCTGGACTTGGCCGTGCAGAGAGGCGGAAGGGCAAGAGCGAAGCGCCGCGGGCCCTAACAGCCTGCGGCCTTGGGCGCCGCGTGGCGGTCGATTGGACGTGGGCGGCACTGTTCCCCCACGCCCCCTTATTTTGCGCCATGCTAGGCGGACTCGCAGTCATACATAGCCGCTCCCTTTTCTGTTGCTCGAACACGCTCTGCCCTTCCTCCGCCCGAACTCCAGCTCATGTTTTCAACCCAATCTCGAACCTCTCCCCCCTTCCCATCGCCATGGCTCCGACGAAGAAGGGAAGAGGGAAGAAACCCGTGCCTCCTCCTTGCCCGCTGCCGTTGGCGGCCCCTGCCGAGGGTTTGGGCAAGGTCAGCTCAGCTCTGGTCACTACCTTCAACGAATGCGGGAGGACGACGGCCTGGCCCGCGTCCCACTTCTCCATCGACAGGATAGTCACCAAGGTCCCGTATTTTGCCGACGCCCTGTGGGCGGGTCTGGTTCCTCCCTTTTATGATTTCTTCAATGCCGTGCTTTCCCACTATCAGATCCACATGATGCATCTGGGTCCTGAATCCATCACCCTCCTTTCGGTCTTCGCCTTTGTTTGCGAGGCTATGATGGGCATCCTTCCTTCCGTTGCTTTGCTGCGCCACTTCTTCTTGCTGCGCCTTGTCGACCCTACCCAATGCTGGGCGTGCGTGAGCTTCGTTTCCGCGTCTGAGACAACGGCCTCTGGGATTGACTTCAAGCTCCCTCTGACCGCGGCTGGGTTTTGCGAGCGGTGGTTGTATGTGGATGCAGGGGTGCCCAGCCCCCTGCTATCGGAGCCAACTTCGCCTGCTATCCCCAATTCGGGCTGGGGCCAGGAGACGCTTGAGAGCCCCCGGCTCATCTTCGTCTGGCACCGCTTCGCGTTCTTGAGGTCGCTTGGCGTGACATCGTCCAAGGTGGTGAAGGAGTTCCTGCTATGCCGCGTTGCTCCTCTCCAACACCACTCCCGCCGGATGTGGGCCTTCTGCGGGCGCGATGATCGTATGAGGCTCCAGGAAGAGGACCTGACGCCTAAAGTGCCGAGGACAGTGCTCTTGATCCTGACTGGGGACCCCAACCCTGGCAGCATCCAGCAGGGAGGAGCCTTGCTGTACCTCTGCTAGAACAGGGGCGATTTTGTGAATCAGATGCCTATCTTTGATGAGTGGGGGCCGCGCCCTGCTGGCCTCCGGGGGCCTCGCGAGAACCCAGTGATGGTGACTGCCCTTCCAGTCGGCCAAGGCGACTCTTCCTCGGGTGGCGGAGCAGGGAGGCATGAGGCGCCAGAGACCGAGGGGGCTCCCGGCGGGGTGACAGCACCGGGCGATGCTCATGAGGGAGCAGCTCTTGGGGCCCGTGCCGCTGAGGCTGAGGGCGGCAAGCAGCTGCCCTCAGCGCCTGCGGCTGAGGCCCCTGAGGCTCCAGCCGCTTCTCTTGGCGAGGCGACTGGCAGTGCGCATCAGGCAGGCGCCCCTGACGCGGATCGCCTTGACGCTTCGTCCTCGTCGCAGGTTGATCCCTGCGCTCAACTCTTGGGCCGCTTCCGCGTGGACTTTGAGGCCCTCCGGAAGAGAAGGGAGGCCCTGGGCGACGATTACCCTTGTCGCCTGCTGAAGCGTAGGAAGTACTTCGCCACTGATGAGTAAGCCTTCTCCTTTTCCAGCTCCCGATCCTTGTGTTGCTTTTACTGATCCTTGCTCCGCAGGCCCCTTCCAGCCGAGCTCGTAGAGACGGCTGAGGTGCCGTCCCCCTTGGCTTCACCCCCTCCACCGTCCTCAGGCGCTCCGAGCAGCAGAGCCCTTGTGGTGAGGGCGATCGGAGAGGCGAACCGTCCCGAGGCGCATCGTGGCCCTGCGCACCTCGCGATCCTCCTTCGCGGGCCTTCTCGTGGCATAGCCAGCCTGCCGTGGGCTTCTCGCCTGGTCGTGGACTGCGATTGGCTGAGGCGCTCCCTGCGCTCTTCATCCGGGGACGGGCTGGCTCCAGGCCAGGCTTCTGGCGCGGCGTGCCCTGCCGTCGCGAGGGTGCCAGCCCCCAGCCCCCTGCCCGGAGGGGGAGTGCTGATTCGTGGCCCCCGGCGCTTGCTCGGGGCAGATGATGGTGTGGAAGACGTGTTCGAGCGCGCCCGGGAGCGTCGCGCTCTTCGCCAAGGATTCCTTCGAAGGGCGGCTGACGCGGTGAGCCTGCTTGGTGAGGAGCTTGCTGATGAAGACGCGCGCCTTGAGGTCGAGGGCCTGCGCCTGGCTGCAGAGAGGCGCGAGCTGGAGGGCGCCATCGCCCTTGCGCACTGTCAGCGCGATCTTGACGACGCAGAGGCCAAGGCGTCGCTGGCGGCCTCTCGGGAGGCCCGATCTCGGCCGCTGAGGAGGCCCGGGAAGCCGACCGGTGGCGAGAGGTGGCAGAGGAGCGGGCTCGAGAGCTCCTGGCCTGGTGCTACTCACTGGAGGAGCAAGTGGAGCTGCGCGAGGCAGCCCTCGCGTCAATGAAGGTGGCCTCTGGCGACCCGACAGAGCTCCAGAAGTGCGAGGAGGTGCTGACGCTGGAAGCCGCCGAACGTACCTGCGAGTACGAGCGTCTGGAGACGAGGGAGTGCTTGGTGACGCAGGCGGAGGATGATGTCGCTGCACAGGAAGCCTGTGTCCTGGAGGAGGTCGGACGTCGGGTGGCGATGGCGCGTTTGAACCTCGAGCACGAGTTCGAGGAGAAGCTGGGGTTGATCCGGGCCGAGGCTGAAGGCAGGACTGCCGCCTTGAGGGCCAAGCTGGAGGAGACGACGCGGCGGCCCGATGCTTTCCGGGCCGCCCTTGAGGTGGTGCAAGGGGAGCTAACCACCTCCCAGGCCGAGGTGCTCCTTCTTTGCCAGCGGGTGGAGGAGGCTGAGGTCGTCGTGCGCCAGAATGCGGACGAGATACGTCAGCGGCGGGTCCTGGAGCATGAGCACGGCCCCATGCTCACCACGCTTCAGGAGAGAGCCAACACAGCCTTGGGCAACATCTGCGAGGCGGCTGTTGGCGAGCCGCACGTAGTCAACTATGCCGGCAATCTTCAGTTCTTCATCGACATGCTGACGCAGCTGGAGGCGCGGTCGGTCAGGGCTGACAGGTTGGTGGAGGAGAGGAGCCGCGCCCTGCTCGGGCACGCCTTTTCTCGCGTCTTCAGCCATCTCCGGAACATGGATCCCCACTTCGATTTCGATGCCGCCATCGCCCCAGTCCCCTAGGCCGTCCGAGACGACCTGGCGCATTGGGTGGAAGACAATGTGGATGCTCTTATCAGGGCCTTCGCTTCAGACAATGACGGCGTGATCGTGGCTGCCGACGAGGGCGGCGTGGTGAATGGCCCTGACGCCGCTGGCGGCGATGCGGACAGCGATGGCGAGTTCAGCGACGCCAGCAACGGCTCGGGTGGTGCTCCTGAGGACGCATTGGGGGATTTATTCGACTGATTGTGCATCGTTCCTGCTTCCTTTACCCTGCATGAATATAACTCAGGTTTTGTCCTGATGGCTGTGAGAGCATTTTGGAGGGGGAGCCCCTCATGTAAAACTTGTGCTCATCGTATTAGTAGACGCTACTGTCAGGACCCCGACTCAATGCCACATCGATCTAGCATGTAACACCTCATATCACTTTGCGGCCTCACGCACGGTATTCCCACGGGTGTTGCCTTACCTTTGCCCGGGACCGTTTGCGCCTTTTGGCACACGTATATGATAGTGTCGCTAGCATCCATATGATAAGGAGCCCGGGCTGACATGGCTAGTCGTAAACCCAAAGTGGCACAAACTTACAGGGACAGGCATCCATGACCCAGCATCGAACGTGTCGGTCATCAGCGAGTGAATCCAGGCTGTAGCACTGGGCTAGCAGGACTCCGGTGAACCGGGCTGTAGCGGGCTAACAGGACTCCGGTATTCATCGCGTGACATTTCCCCGAAGGGACAGACACAGGAACGAAGAAGGACACATGCCGGCCAGCCTAAGTGTTCCGGAGCAGTAGCAAGCTACCATGGCTCGGTGGAAACACTAGGAGACATTTCCCGATAAGAGAGGCTACTAAAGATAAACAACTAGATAGTCAGATCCCACACATACCAAGCATTTCAATAACATACACACAATATGCTCGATATGTGCAAATACAACATGGCATCACAACATGACTCTACAACTCAAGTATTTAATCAATAGGCTCCAAGGAGCGAGATATTACAAACATGAGTCTCATGACCCAACATTCAGAGCATACAAATCAAAGCACAAGCGGAAGCTATCATGTCTGAGTATAGGCATCTATAAATGAAAAAGGTTGAAAGCCTGACTATCTACCAGATCCTGCCAAGGGCACAAGATCGTAGCTGAGGTAACAAGCTAAACGTCGAAGTCCACGCGGAATTACTAGTGAGACTGAAGTCTCTCTGCAAAAACATAAATTAAGCAACGTGAGTACAAATGTACCCAGCAAGACTTACATCAGATCTATCTACATATGCATCATTATCAACAAGGGGATGGTGGAGTTTGACTGCAGCAAGCCAACTTTGACTCGGTGGCTAACCTGAACTACGACTGCAAGTAACTCTTTTGAGGTGGCGCACACGAGTCCACATATTCACCATATCAATACACCACTATGGATCCGCTCCCGTCTCCCTAAGAAAACGCCATCCATAGCACTCACGCTTATCTTGCGTATTTTAGAGTATCCACTTTCACTTGTCTATGAACTGATATAAGCAACCCAGAAGTCCTTTACCGCGGACACGGCTATTCGAATAGATGATGTTAACCCTGCAGGGGTGTACTTCTTCATACATGTTTCCACCACTTAGCGTCTGCACACGACATGTGCTCGGCAGACTTCAAGCGAAAGCCGACGTGGGTGTAGACCACGACCTACCTAAACACTCAAGTCTCTAGTCCAGGTTTATCGCCTATTCGGGTTCCATCCATGAGGAGATCCGGCCGGAGTTTCGCTCACAGCCCCAAACGATGTGAACAGGGTTCCCGAGATACCAAACAGGCATCCGGTACACCGTGCCACGTACCTACCGCATCACAGCCCACCCCTACGGTCAGCACTGTCCACGGCCTCCAGTAAGCTACAAACACCAGAAACTACTTGCAACTCCTGGACAGAGGACTAGGGTGAATAAGAAGTCGAGCGGGGTCATATTTCAGGGTCCAATGCATGGTAGTAGCTGAATCATGGATCACAAACACAGAACTCAGTTCCTAAGGACGGCTTCAATGAGACAACCCACCATGTACTCCTACATGGCCTCTCACCGCTACCTTTACCAAATCGTGTTCACACACTTAGCTCACACACAGTAGGACATGTTCACACGCCTCTGATTCATCCCCGATGAATCAGACCTGACTCAACTCTAAGCAGTAGCAGGCATGACAAACAAGCATGAATGAGTAGGCACATCAGGGCTCAAACAACTCCTACTCATGCTAGTGGGTTTCATCTATTTACTGTGGAATGACAGGTCATGCAAAGGATAAAGGGGTTCAGCTACCGCAGCAAGTAACAGATGAATCGGTGTTGTCCTAATGCATTAAAAGAGAGCAGGAGCGAGAGAGTGGGATTGTATCGGAATGAACAAGGGGGTTTTGCTTGCCTGGCACTTCTGAAGATAATATAGCTCTTCATCGGTGTCATCGATCACATCGCCGGTACACGTCTATCGAGAGGGGACAATTACCGGCAAACAAGGAAGAACACAATCAATGCAATGCGACAATATGATGCATGAATGTGACCTGGCAATATGATGTGATTTGTGCTGATGCAACTAAACCAGATTAAATGAAGTTGGTTTGAATCCAAGATTCAAACTCAGACTCCATATGTGATTATTTAAATGCCATTAATATGATTTGTGCTAAACAGCACCTATAAGTTGTTCTAACATGCATGAAAATAGTACAGATGGATAGATTGGATTTTTCTGATCATTTTTCATATATAATTTATCTCATTTGGAGTTACGGTTGAATTTCTATGAATTTTAGAAGTTTATACAATTTTGTGGAATTTTCTGAATTATTTTAAATCCGGAAAGAATTAATTGCGTCATCCTGACGCCAGCATGATGTCAGCGAGTCAACGGCCAGGTCCAGGTCAAACCTGACGTGCGGGGTCCACATGTCAGTGACACAGGAACTAATCCCGGTCAAACCCAGCGCTGACTGGGGTTTGACCAGGGGTGGGGCCTACTGTCAGTGGCTGTAGGTTGTTTAGTTAGTTGGATTAGCTCCTAATGACGGAGCCACGTCAGCTCCCGCCGGAGTTTCGCCGGCGACGACCTAAACTGCGGCGGCAACTCGCCGGAATTGAGCTGCGGGCAACGGATGGATGCGCGAAGGCCACCAGGGGGTAGCCCGCGCTCGACCGCGTCTAGCTGAGCGATCGGAAGGCCTCGGAGTCGCCGGAGATGACGACGGCGAGCACAGAGGCGGCGGCCGGAGCTCGGGCCCCGATCGATTCGACGCTATGGTGCACTACGGGAGAAACTGGTGGGTGCTGCAGGCTCCTGAGGTTGTGGTGAGCATGACGGTGGGCTCGGGAGCGAGCTGCGGTGGCTGTGGCCACGGCCACGCCATGGCCGGCGGCGAGGAGCAATCGGCTCCGGTGAAAGGGCGGCTAGAGTGCGAGAACGAGCGCGGGGAGGAGGGATAATGGAAGAGGAGCTCACAGCGGATCCGGTAGAGGCAACGGCGAGGCCGGGGAGGGGCTGGAGCCCGCGAATCCTCGAAAGTTCGCCGGCGGCCGAAGGTTGGGGACGAGCTTGAGGGCAACGCTGCAGGGCTTCCGGAGGGCCGTGGATCGGTGGGGAGGAAGAGGGGGTCGAGGCGGAGCTTTGGGAGGCGTCGGGGAGGCGAGGCGGTGGCTGTGGCTGCGGGGGAGCTCGTCGGCGGCGACGGCTGCGTTCGGGCGAGTGAGAGAGAGGAAGCAGAGGAGAGAAATGAGGGAGAGGGAGAGGGCGAGGGGGTCCAGGGGGTCACGCTGGCGTCGTCTAGGCGCGACGAGGGGAAGCCAGGAAGGCTAGGAGGGAGGAGGTGGCTGGGGCGCGTGGCCGCGCGCGCCGGGCGCGTGCCCGTCCTCCTGGCAGGGAGGAAGACGACACGGGGAGGTGGCGGTGGTGGGCTGGGCCGGTTCTGCTGGGCCACCAGGTGAGTGGGCCTCAGGTAAGCGTCAGGTAAGTCCTTCTCTCTCTCTCTCTTATTTCTATTTAATTCTGTTTTCTATTTTCTGTAGTTTGTTTTGATTTAGTTTTAGACACTAAATCATTTTTATTGCTTCTGATAATTATGGTAGGGACTAGTATGATTATTCCAAAGCCCTTCATCAAAGATCAGAGTTATTGGACATATATTAATTAATTAAGAAATATATATCCAATGCAAATAGTTATTTATTTAATTCAAAGGCCCAAAATAATTAACTCTGAGATACCAAAAATATTGATTTGAGTTTTACCTCTTTGCAATATTTTCAGAGGCTAAGAGGAACATTTTCTTGGACTTCTTTGAGAAGATTTTAATGTTGATCATTTTTAGAAGGTTTCTGAGGCTTTGAAAATCCCTCAATTCAAATTTCATTTGAATTAAAACATGATGCTCACATGAGGTCTGGCCTAGTGCATAACAGGACCAGGGATGTGACAACTCACCCCCACTAAACAAAAATCTCATCCCGAGATTCAAGCGTAGGGTAAGGTGAAGGGGGAACGCAAACTAGCACAATCTTCACGATCCAGGTTGCACTTCATAGGAACGTTGTTTCGATCACCATCTTTGTCTCGACGTCTTGTTCTGAGAACTCCAGTTATTATGACAATGAGAGGAGAAGGAGACTCTAGAAGGATCGGTCTTCTTGAAGGTCGAATAACTCAGGATTAACTCACAGAATGAGACATAGCAACATCTCTCGAGCTGAGAGACGAAGCACACCTCTAGAGGGATGGAGTGGAGTAGATGACGAGGTTTACCAGGTAGACTACAATTCCACACTTAAAAAGGTGGTAAACGATTGTCATCGTAGCGAGGAGTTGAATTGCCATGATACCATAACGATGCACCTTAGGGAAGGTGACTCGTAGAAATATCCCCTTAAGTGGTAAAAGAATTACCTTTGATTCAAAGATCATTGAAACTCTTTATTCCAGCTTAAGGCAAATCTCGAGCGATCGTTTGGAGGGGGTCGGTAGAATGGCATACTCGGACTTGGATGATGTGGATTACCTTGTTGAAGACAACGTAATGGATGA
The DNA here is from genome assembly GCF_002162155.2 of Triticum dicoccoides. Taxonomy (NCBI): domain Eukaryota; kingdom Viridiplantae; phylum Streptophyta; class Magnoliopsida; order Poales; family Poaceae; genus Triticum; species Triticum dicoccoides. The sequence continues at coordinate 28,410,866 of NC_041388.1, forward strand.
ATTTGCTTACCACCGGAAATGGAAGAGACCCATGGTAGAATGGCACATTGGCGGTGCAAGCTGGGAACAAAATGCAAATGCTGGGAATGATTCTGGTAACTGGGGGAAGAACCCAACAATAGAGAGTGAATTCACTGTTTGAAAGGGTCATAGCATTGTCGAGGAAACTAAGAGGAATCCGAGTTAGTGCCGATGATAACACGTAGCGCTTGTGCGTGCTCTCAAGAACTTGAGCAATTCCACAATCATCAAGGTTTTATCAACAACCGCGTCAAGGGTGCTGACAACACAACATACTACCATGATGAATAGCGATGGACGATGCAGATGCAAAGGAGGATAACACTTTCTCAGATTTCACCTTAGCGAGGCCAAGGGAACGAAATCTGGATGATCGACCGAGAGACATTTAGCACTCCGCTTCTAATGTTCTCCTTGATGTGCTAGTGTAACCCATTCATAGATATGGTTTGATATCTAGAACATCAAGTAAAAAGGTCGGACTTCGGAACACAGAAATCCATAGGGGCAACTAGGGAGTAAATCCTACGAAATCCCTATGGGGAGGTGGCCAACTTCTCCAATCAAGATACTACAATATTAGGTCTCCCGGCGGGGTGTGTTGGCCATGACATCCACTTTACCGGTTTTCGAGGGACCGGTATTATAGTTCGTGGGAAATGTTCCAAACCATCATATCTGCCTGAGATTCAGATCTGGTTGGTGTCAGGATATTCCAGACTCATCGAGTCTAGGAAGAAAAACGAAAGTTTGCAACACAAATCGACGAGATGACGTTGCGAGATTCTCGGGAAATGAACTACGATAGTAAGCTCCAAAACATGAGCTGGTTCTGCTACAAACATGTGAACACATTGTCCCAGACAAGCATGGCCACGTAGTAGTCTTATAACTAAACACTACCGAGTTCAGGTGGAGAACCATCATCGAGGATATCGAAGTCTTTACGCAAGTCCATGGAGTAGATCCCAAGCATAGACTTCTTTTCCTTGAACAAGTCAATCAGTGGCTTAGTGTGCTAGGGACACATATAGAATGAAGGTTGCAAGCCTCCAGACTACAGAATACTTCGCACGTGTGCATGACTGATTTGGGATGATTCCAAAGGAAACAAAACAATCTTCCTCGAATTCATGGCGGCAACTTGCATCAAATGCACATGAACTAGAGGAAGTCACTTCTTACATCCGAACATATGCTTCATGAACGAAACACGAAGAAATGCTTACACAAGTTTCCAACACTAGGTTGATGTTCAACATGATTCATGGGGGGAGACAAAATGCTACTGATGGGCTCAACAGCAACTCATCGGAATTTCCATATCACTGGACTTCCACCATCATGTGAACACGGTGATAGCATTGGTCAGACCAAAGAATATAATGGTGTATGCTCGAGGAAAAAACCACGAGTAAGACAACATTACGAATATCGTTGGTTCTGATTTGATTTGACGATAGCCCATACTCAATCAAAGGTTTGGGTAGGATAATAGATCCAACAATTGATCACAAGTACCAATTGATGAAGATATCATCTTTCTTCAACACACACTACACAAGAATATCCCTTTGGAACGAACTAAGTCAGGCAAGCTTTTATCTTCCAACTCTCCAAGTTGTTGTCTAGCTTAACCAACTAGCTCAGGGATATCTAACACCGATTCTTGGAGAGAAGGCGGTTCACAAGAAACAAACTTGATCACGAGCTCAACATAACAGTCAAGGGACAACCTGGTAATACTTCCGAGAAGATATTCGGAAAATCACGAACCACCGATATGTTACTAAGCTCGAGAACAATCTTGCTTTTCAGGGCAAGATGATACGATCAAATGAGCGAGGACTTGACAAAATCCTAACTCATTAATCAAAGAGTGCACCAGGAAATAAGGACTAGGTAGCACAATCTATGTTAGAATGGTGATTCAAGAACCAACACACTAAGAATGAAATTATTGTCCTTTACTACCAAGTAACAAGGTTTCTAGGAGGATTGATTTCACACATCATAGTTGACATGTCGGCATTCCGGTTGCAACAACACGGTAGCCGAGAAATGAATAATGATGGCAAGAAGTATCACTGCAACAAGAATTCATAAGAGGGTGTGCAATTCTCACGATACTCTTTTGATGAAAGAGGGTGATACTCCGAGGTGGAACAGAACAACAGTTGGATTGGCATTTTGGTCTGCGGAGTATGACTACTTTGACCCAATCCTAGATATGGATGAGGTACTGGAGTTCATTTCTCCTAGTCATTCTGGGATAGAATGGCTTGATGGACCACAAGAATAATAAGCATCGATAACACGAATGCACAATTACTCCTGACTATCAATTGATAGACGAAGGTCGGAATACGAATGAAGAGGGACAACTCAAAGAACATATAATTTTCTGAGTTATGGATGCATAGATTAGTATGTCGAACCAAGTTCAACATGTTTCTTCTGGATAAGCCATGCAGAGAGGTAGGACTGGCAGAGTCACAATTTATATGGAGAACTCCTCAAGAGTACTCTAATTGTGATCTATTGATCCAATAAACATCTGCCAGAATGGTTCATAGTATTTGGAAGAAGGAAATTACCATGGACCTCGAGGACTAATGCAAAAGTTACTAATTTCCTAAAGGAACTAGCAACACTATCAACATGAGATAAATGGGGTGAATCTCGGGTTCAAAACCCAGAAATAGAATGCCTACTAACTAAATGGCATCACGGGATGCTTTCGATAATGACGGCCAGAATCATCACACTGGAGACACAGATCATGGCTAGACTACTAGATGATCCCCTAAGACACCTAGGGTCATAATACTAGCTCCAACATATATGTCAAGGCAATAAAGTACCTCAACTCACTGATTTGTGTGGTTAATCTGGCCCAAAGGAACATCGAAACAGGAGGAAGGAATTTGCAAATGCATCAGACTGTTTAGAGACCTGGGATGACTCGGACAGCATAACGGCTGTAAATGCTCAGAAAAGATTTGAGACATTCACAAAATGGTGGCATAACCACTCAGAAGCAAAATATCAAGGTTTCGAGATCAACAATTATCATACGGAAGTAATAGGAACTGAAACGAGGCTTAAGTCCAACAATCTTATAAGTCTACGGATTAGTAACACGTGATCCTGATAGAGAGAAAAGATCCTAATTCCTTAACCCCCCGTGGAAGGATAGACTGACTCAGATCAAAATGTCATAAGATAAAGGAGTAAAAAGAGCCTTACGTTCCAACCCACAAACAATTCCCCTACATATAACTAAAGAATTTCTAGACTCAACATCGACCAGTTTGGCTTGGAGAACCTACAGGCAGCCTTGCTCTGATACCAACGCTGTCAGGACCCCGACTCAATGCCACATCGATCTAGCATGTAACACCTCATATCACTTTGCAGCCTCACGCACGGTATTCCCACGGGTGTTGCCTTACCTTTGCCCGGGACTGTTTGCGCCTTTTGGCACACGTATATGATAGTGTCGCTAGCATCCATATGATAAGGAGCCCGGGCTGACATGGCTAGTCGTAAACCCAAAGTGGCACAAACTTACAGGGACAGGCATCCATGACCCAGCATCGAACGTGTCGGTCATCAGCGAGTGAATCCAGGCTGTAGCACTGGGCTAGCAGGACTCCGGTGAACCGGGCTGTAGCGGGCTAACAGGACTCCGGTATTCATCGCGTGACATTTCCCCGAAGGGACAGACACAGGAACGAAGAAGGACACATGCCGGCCAGCCTAAGTGTTCCGGAGCAGTAGCAAGCTACCATGGCTCGGTGGAAACACTAGGAGACATTTCCCGGTAAGAGAGGCTACTAAAGATAAACAACTAGATAGTCAGATCCCACACATACCAAGCATTTCAATAACATACACACAATATGCTCGATATGTGCAAATACAACATGGCATCACAACATGACTCTACAACTCAAGTATTTAATCAATAGGCTCCGAGGAGCGAGATATTACAAACATGAGTCTCATGACCCAACATTCAGAGCATACAAATCAAAGCACAAGCGGAAGCTATCATGTCTGAGTACAGGCATCTATAAATGAAAAAGGCTGAAAGCCTGACTATCTACCAGATCCTGCCAAGGGCACAAGATCGTAGCTGAGGTAACAAGCTAAACGTCGAAGTCCACGCGGAATTACTAGTGAGACTGAAGTCTCTCTGCAAAAACATAAATTAAGCAACGTGAGTACAAATGTACCCGGCAAGACTTACATCAGATCTATCTACATATGCATCATTATCAACAAGGGGATGGTGGAGTTTGACTGCAGCAAGCCAGCTTTGACTCGGTGGGTAACCTGAACTACGACTGCAAGTAACTCTTTTGAGGTGGCGCACACGAGTCCACATATTCACCATATCAATACACCACTATGGATCCGCTCCCGTCTCCCTACGAGAACGCCATCCATAGCACTCACGCTTATCTTGCGTATTTCAGAGTATCCACTTTCACTTGTCTATGAACTGATATAAGCAACCCAGAAGTCCTTTACCGCGGACACGGCTATTCGAATAGATGATGTTAACCCTGCAGGGGTGTACTTCTTCATACATGTTTCCACCACTTAGCGTCTGCACACGACATGTGCTCGGCAGACTTCAAGCGAAAGCCGACGTGGGTGTAGACCACGACCTACCTAAACACTCAAGTCTCTAGTCCAGGTTTATCGCCTATTCGGGTTCCATCCATGAGGAGATCCGGCCGGAGTTTCGCTCACAGCCCCAAATGATGTGAACAGGGTTCCCAAGATACAAACGGGCATCCGGTACACCGTGCCACGTACCTACCGCATCACAGCCCACCCCTACGGTCAGCGCTGTCCACGGCCTCCAGTAAGCTACAAACACCAGAAACTACTTGCAACTCCTGGACAGAGGACTAGGGTGAATAAGAAGTCGAGCGGGGTCATATTTCAGGGCCCAATGCATGGTAGTAGCTGAATCATGGATCACAAACACAGAACTCAGTTCCTAAGGAAGGCTTCAATGAGACAACCCACCATGTACTCCTACATGGCCTCTCACCGCTACCTTTACCAAATCGTGTTCACACACTTAGCTCACACACAGTAGGACATGTTCACACGCCTCTGATTCATCCCCGATGAATCAGACCTGACTCAACTCTAAGCAGTAGCAGGCATGACAAACAAGCATGAATGAGTAGGCACATCAGGGCTCAAACAACTCCTACTCATGCTAGTGGGTTTCATCTATTTACTGTGGAATGACAGGTCATGCAAAGGATAAAGGGGTTCAGCTACCGCAGCAAGTAACAGATGAATCGGTGTTGTCCTAATGCATTAAAAGAGAGCAGGAGCGAGAGAGTGGGATTGTATCAGAATGAACAAGGGGGTTTTGCTTGCCTGGCACTTCTGAAGATAATATAGCTCTTCATCGGTGTCATCGATCACATCGCTGGTACACGTCTATCGAGAGGGGACAATTACCGGCAAACAAGGAAGAACACAATCAATGCAATGCGACAATATGATGCATGAATGTGACATGGCAATATGATGTGATTTGTGCTGATGCAACTAAACCAGATTAAATGAAGTTGGTTTGAATCCAAGATTCAAACTCAGACTCCATATGTGATTATTTAAATGCCATTAATATGATTTGTGCTAAACAGCACCTATAAGTTGTTCTAACATGCATGAAAATAGTACATATGGATAGATTGGATTTTTCTGATCATTTTTCATATATAATTTATCTCATTTGGAGTTACGGTTGAATTTCTATGAATTTTAGAAGTTTATACAATTTTCTGGAATTTTCTGAATTATTTTAAATCCAGAAAGAATTAATTGCGTCATCCTGACGCCAGCATGATGTCAGCGAGTCAACGGCCAGGTCCAGGTCAAACCTGACGTGCGGGGTCCACACGTCAGTGACACAGGAACTAATCCCGGTCAAACCCAGCGCTGACTGGGGTTTGACCAGGGGTGGGGCCTACTGTCAGTGGCTGTAGGTTGTTTGTTAGTTGGATTAGCTCCTAATGACGGAGCCACGTCAGCTCCCGCCGGAGTTTCGCCGGCGACGACCTAAACTGCGGCGGCAACTCGCCGGAATTGAGCTATGGGCGACGGATGGATGCGCGAAGGCCACCAGGGGGTAGCCCGCGCTCGACCGCGTCTAGCTGAGCGATCGGAAGGCCACGGAGTCGCTGGAGATGATGACGGCGAGCACAGAGGCGGCGGCCGGAGCTCGGGCGCCGATCAATTCGACGCTATGGTGCACTACGGGAGAAACTGGTGGGTGCTGCGGGCTCCTGAGGTTGCGGTGAGCACGACGGTGGGCTCGGGAGCGAGCTGCGGTGGCTGTGGCCACGGCCACGCCATGGCCGGCGGCGAGGAGCAATCGGCTCCGGTGAAAGGGCGGCTAGAGTGCGGGAACGAGCGCGAGGAGGAGGGATAATGGAAGAGGAGCTCACAACGGATCCGGTAGAGGCAACGGCGAGGCCGGGGAGGGGCTGGAGCCCGTGAATCCTCGAAAGTTCGCCGGCGGCCGAAGGTTGGGGACGAGCTTGAGGGCGACGCTGCAGGGCTTCCGGAGGGCCGTGGATCGGTGGGGAGGAAGAGGGGGTCAAGGCGGAGCTTTGAGAGGCGTCGGGGAGGCGAGGCGGTGGCTGTGGCCGCGGGGGAGCTCGTCGGCGGCGACGGCTGCGTTCGGGCGAGTGAGAGAGAGGAAGCAGAGGAGAGAAACGAGGGAGAGGGAGAGGGCGAGGGGGTCCAGGGGGTCGCGCTGGCGTCGTTTAGGCGCGACGAGGGGAAGCCAGGCAGGCTAAGAGGGAGGAGGTGGCCGGGGCGCGTGGCCGCGCGCGCCGGGCGCGTGCCCGTCCTCCTGGCAGGGAGGAAGACGACACGGGGAGGTGGCGGTGGTGGGCTGGGCCGGTTCTGCTGGGCCACCAGGTGAGTGGGCCTCAGGTAAGCGTCAGGTAAGTCCTTCTCTCTCTCTCTCTCTCTCTTATTTCTATTTAATTCTGTTTTCTATTTTCTGTAGTTTGTTTTGATTTAGTTTTAGACACTAAATCATTTTTATTGCTTCTGATAATTATGGTAGGGACTAGTAGGATTATTCCAAAGCCCTTCATCAAAGATCAGAGTTATTGGACATATATTAATTAATTAATAAATATATATCCAATGCAAATAGTTATTTATTTAATTCAAAGGCCCAAAATAATTAACTCTGAGATACCAAAAATATTGATTTGAGTTTTACCTCTTTGCAATATTTTCAGAGGCTAAGAGGAACATTTTCTTGGACTTCTTTGAGAAGATTTTAATGTTGATCATTTTTAGAAGGTTTCTGAGGCTTTGAAAATCCCTCAATTCAAATTTCATTTGAATTAAAACATGATGCTCACATGAGGTCTGGCCTAGTGCATAACAGGACCAGGGATGTGACAGCTACATTGCCCATGCGCCCGCGCCAAGTGGTTGGCTTAAGCGACACGCTGGTCGGCTAGTTTACCTTTTTCCCGTGTTGGCCCTGAGGTAGCCTGTGGGAGGCTGTGGTGTCCCGAGTGTTCCCTGATTGAATCCGTAGGACCTGCAGTAAAACACCCTCCTGAGAGGACGCAGCGGCGACAGTCTGGGCTGCGCGCAAGCTAGTCCTGACCCGGCTCGCGAGGGGCTCATGAGGGGAGGCAGCTGAGGCGAAGTGGTAACCAAAACGCGAGGAATTGCTCGAATGAGACTAAACACCCCTTCCCCGAACACACGCAAATCTCAAATTCGAATCCAACTTGAATCCAGCGGGGGAAAGCGACAACCAAAGGAAAAAGCAACAAAAGCAGACAAAAGGCCGCGTCCGGCACCTAATCTAGTCTTGGACGTCTTCTCACCAGCGCGGAGCTAAGTGCTGCCACTGGGCGTGGGAGGGAGCCCCAGGGCCTGAGGCCGGCACCCCTGAGACTCCGGGGCGTGTACAACCCCAGTCATTATTACGTGAGAGTGTCACGGGGCGGCGAGCTTCACAAGCACTGGGCCTTCTTCACAGGAACCGGCCTTGCTTCATATCGCCAGACGAGGGTCCCGCCTTGCGCCACACTCTAGTGCCATCAACGACGACCGGAAACCAGGACGCCGCCGATGGGGTAGAGCGGTCGCCAGCGGTTCCCTCGACGACCACGGGTCCTCCGCCAGGGGCACGCCCTAAGGCACCTCCCCAGCAGAGGGCCTACCTCCTGAGAACACCTTGCTCCGAATGCCGCGGTGGTGATGTCGGATCTCGGCCCCTCTCCTACAGCCCCCTGCGCCCTCCTCCCGAGGGGTAGGAGACTGTGGGAGCGGGGCTGCTGCTCGCTGTGGCGATCTACACCTCCTGTGATCCATGATTAGCATATACTTGCTCTTGAGGAATTAGCGGTACCCGATAATCGTTGCCTCCAGCGTGGCCAGTGGGACCGTCCCGGGGCTCCTGGAAGGGCTCATCTTCTGGCGCCTCGTCCCCCCAGCTCGGGCTGAGGAGCGAGCCTTGTTCGCCTTGGTAAGGGTGTCCTTGGTCCATCATGAGGGGCACATATTATTCCGGCACCGTCATCCCGAAGGCCATGCCGTAGTGCTCCGCGTGCCACGCAGCTCTGCTTGACGCGCCCAACGTGGGGTGGTAGCGCAGCTGTCCACTGGGGCCGCGGGTCGCGTCGAGTCCTTCTTCTTCACGGACCGGGAGCGGGGGTAGCACCGCCGCCGGTCCGATGCCGACAACTTCGCTGTCGTTGGAGTAGCCTTGGAGCCCGCGGGCACGCGCGGAGCCCCCGCGTGGGCCGCCCTGGGCTTGAGATGGGAGCTGGGTGCAGAAGGGGTGAGCCCCCGAGGCGGCGAAGCCCAGGAGCTCTGCCACCCGCTCCAGCAGCACGTCGCGGCCGTCCTCCAGCAGCCTGCACTGCAGCAGCTCTCGGGCCACCGTGAGCGCGGCCCTCGAGTTCGCCTATTCCTGGTGGGTGTACGGTGTCGTGGTCGCAGCGTGATTGGAGGCACTTGCTGCCGACCGCGCTTGCCGCGGTGTGAGAGCTGTTGAAGCCTGCCCGCGTCGCCCACGGCCCGTAGCGACCTGCGGACCGCGAGCTGCCTAGGGCACAGGGTCGCCCGAGGCGTGCGGCTCTGCATGGGCGGGCCATGCCGCCCATGGATCTGGGTTGCCCGCCTGGTCGCCGGACATGGTGATGACGACACGACGGGGCACGAAGCGGTAGAAGGTGGATTCCGGTGCACCCCTACCTGGTGCGCCAAATGTTGGATTTCGGGTTCCGGCAGACCCTTGAGGTTCGAACACTGGGGTGCGCGCGGAGATTTCGCCTCCTACCTACCTGCACCCCTCCGCCTCGCTAAGATCTAAGCTAAGGAAAGAGCAACAAAAGAGACACAGGGTTTATACTGGGTCGGGCCACCGTTGTGGTGTAATACCCTACTCCAGTGTGTGGTGTGGTGGATTGCCTCTTGGGCTGATGATGATGAACAATACAAGGAAGAACAGCCTCGCGAGGGTCTGCTCTTTGCTGGGGGGGGGGGACGAACTGCTAGGAGGAGTTTAGTCACCCTTCTCTCTCTCTCTAATTTCGATCCGATCCTTGATCCTAGATCTTTGTCTCTAACCTTCCTTTTACCTCGAACCCGAACCTCCATCCTTGTCGGTGGCTGGTCCTATTTATAGGCAATGGCCCTGGGCCTCTTCCCAGATATTGAGCGGGAAGGGCGTCAACAATTGGCCATTTTGAAGGGGAACATCTAGTACACTTATCCTGACTAAAGTTGGTCCTCGCCTGCACAAAGCTCTGGTGGTGACGCCGTCTTGGGATCCACGATGACCTCCGTCTTGCGGTCCTCCTGGTCTTGGTCTTGTTGCACCGAAACGGCAACCTTTGCCTGATGCCTCGGTACTCCACGACTGCGCTTGCCCCCTTTGCACCAAAGGGGAAAGAAGGACACTGCGCGGGCTGGCGCCCGCCTGGCGCCCTTGGTCGTCATGGCTTGCGTCACAGGCATCTCGTGAGGTACCCCGCCTTGATCTCTCCGCCTCCTCGCGAGCCAGCCTGGTGAAGCCGTGCCCGAGGAAGCTCCGTGTCGTCCGCCCCGCGAGGCTTGGCCCCTCGTGAGGGTCTTGGGTCTATGTTGATGAAGATGGGCCGTGCTGGGGGCCCCTTTGAGCCATGCCGCAGGCCGCAGGCAGGCAAGTCTGGGGACCCCCATTTCCAGAACACCGACAAACAAATGTTTTTCAATGAATGATCTTGGAGAAGCTGCTTATATATTAGGCATCAAGATCTATAGAGATAGATCGAGACGCCTCATTGGTCTTTCACAGAGTACGTACCTTGACAAGATATTGAAGAAGTTCAAAATGGATCAGTCAAAGAAGGGGTTCTTGCCTGTATTGCAAGGTACGAGATTGAGCACGGGTCAATGCCCGACCACGGCAGAAGATAGAGAAAAGATGAGTGTCGTCCCCTATGCCTCGGCCATAGGGTCTATCATGTATGCTATGTTGTGTACCAGACCTGATGTAAACCTTGCCGTAATTTTGGTAGGAAGGTACCAAAGTAATCCCGGCATGGAACACTGGACAGCGGTCAAGAATATCCTGAAGTACCTGAAAAGGACTAAGTATATGTTTCTCGTTTATGGAGGTGACGAAGAGCTCGTCGTAAAGGGTTACGTCGATGCTAGCTTCGACACAGATCTTGATGACTCTAAGTCACAAACCAGATACGTGTATATTTTGAATGGTGGGGCAGTAAGCTGGTGCAGTTGCAAGCAAAGCGTTGTGGCGGGATCTACATGTGAAGCGGAGTACATGGCAGCCTCGGAGGCAGCACAAGAAGCAATCTGGGTGAAGGAGTTCATTACCGACCTTGGAGTCATACCCAATGCGTCGGGCCCGATGACTCTCTTCTGTGACAACACTGGAGCTATTGCCCTTGCCAAGGAGCCCAGGTTTCACAGGAAGACCAGGCATATCAAGCGTTGCTTCAACTCCATTCATGAAAGTGTTCAAAATGGAGACATAGAGATTTGTAAAGTACATACAGACCTGAATGTGGCAGATCCGTTGACTAAACCTCTCCCTAGAGCAAAACATGATCAACACCAGAACTGCATGGGTGTTCGATCCATCACAATGTAACTAGACTATTGACTCTAGTGCAAGTGGGAGATTGTTGGAAATATGCCCTAGAGCCAACAATAAAATGTTTATTATTATATTTCTTTGTTCATGATAATTGTCTATTGTTCATGCTATAATTGTTGGGGAACGTAGTAATTTCAAAAAAAATCCTACGCACACGCAAGATCATGGTGATGCATAGCAACCAGAGGGGAGAGTGTTGTCTACGTACCCTCGTAGACCGAAAGCGGAAGCGTTATAACAACGCGGTTGATGTAGTCGTACGTCTTCACGGCCCGACCGATCAAGCACCGAAACTACGTCACCTCCGAGTTTTAGCACACGTTCAGCTCGATGACGATCCCCGGACTCCGATCCAGCAAAGTGTCGGGGAAGAGTTCCATCAACACGACGGTGTGGTGACGACCTTGATGTTCTACCGTCGCAGGGCTTCGCCTAAGCACCGCTACAATAATATCGAGGATTATGGTGGAGGGGGGCACCGCACATGGCTAAGGGATCTCACGGATCAATTGTTGTGTCTAGAGGTGCCCCCTACCCCCGTATATAAAGGAGCAAGGGGGAGGGGCGGCCGGCCATGATGAGGCGCGCCAGGGAGGAGTCCTACTCCTACCGGGAGTAGGACTCCCTCCTTTTCCTTGTCCAAGTAGGAGAGGGGGAAGGAAGGGAGAGAGGAGAGGAAGGAAAGGGGGGCACCGCCCCTCCCTCCTTGTCCAATTCGGACTAGGGGGAGAGGGGGCACGCGGCCTGCCCTAGCTGCCCCTCCTCTTCTCCACTTTAGGCCCATGAGGCCCATTAACCCCCCGGGGGGTTCTGGTAAACCCCCGGTACTCCGGTTTTATCCGAAACTTCCCCGGAACACTTCCGATGTCCGAATATAGTCGTCCAATATATCAATCTTTATGTCTCGACCATTTCGAGACTCCTCGTCATGTCCCCGATCTCATCCGGGACTCCGAATTCCTTTGGTACATCAAAACATTTAAACTCATAATGAAACTGTCATCGAAACCTTAAGCGTGCGGACCCTACGGGTTCGAGAATAATGTAGACATGACCGAGACACGTCTCCGGTCAATAACCAATAGCGGAACCTGGATGCTCATATTGGCTCCCACATATTCTGCGAAGATCTTTATTGGTCAGACCGCATAACAACATATGTTGTTCCCTTTGACATCGGTATGTTACTTGCCCGAGATTCGATCATCGGTATCTCAATACCTAGTTCAATCTCGTCACCGGCAAGTCTCTTTACTCGTTTCGTAATACATCATCTCACAACTAACTCATTAGTTGCAATGCTTGCAAGGCTTATGTGATGTGCATTACCGAGAGGGCCCAGAGATACCTATCCGACAATCGGAGTGACAAATCCTAATCTCGAAATACGCTAACCCGACATGTACCTTTGGAGACACCTGTAGAGCTCCTTTATAATCACCCAGTTACGTTGTGACGTTTGGTAGAACACAAAGTGTTCCTCTGGCAAACGGGAGTTGCATAATCTCATAGTCATAGGAACATGTATAAGTCATGAAGAAAGCAATAGCAACATACTAAACGATCGGGTGCTAAGCTAATGGAATGGGTCATGTCAATCACATCATTCTCCTAATAATGTGATCCCATTAATCAAATGACAACACATTTCTATGGTTAGGAAACATAACCATCTTTGACTAATGAGCTAGTCAAGTAGAGGCATACTAGTGACGTTTAGTTTGTCTATGTATTCACACAAGTATTATGTTTCCGTATAATACAATTCTAGCATGAATAATAAACATTTATCATGATATAAGGAAATAAAATAATAACATTATTATTGCCTCTAGGGTATATTTCCTTCAGTCTCCCACTTGCACTAGAGTCAATAATCTAGATTACACAGTAATGATTCTAACACCCATGGAGCTTTGGTGCTGATCATGTTTTGCTCGTGGAAGAGGCTTAGTCAATGGGTCTGCAACATTCAGATCCGTATGTATCTTGCAAATCTCTATGTCTCCCACCTGGACTAGACCCCGGATGGAATTGAAGCGTCTCTTGATGTACTTGGTTCTCTTGTGAAATCTGGATTCCTTTGCCAAGGCAATTGCACCAGTATTGTCACAAAATATTTTCATTGGACCCGACGCACTAGGTATGACACCAAGATCGGATATGAACTCCTTCATCCAGACTCCTTCGTTTGCTGCTTCCGAAGCAGCTATGTACTCCGCTTCACATGTAGATCCCGCCACAATGCTTTTTTTAGAACTGCACCAACTAACAGCTCCACCGTTTAATGTAAACACGTATCCGGTTTGCGATTTAGAATCGTCCGGATCAATGTCAAAGCTTGCATCAACGTAACCATTTACAATGAGCTCCTTGTCACCTCCATATACGAGAAACATATCCTTAGTCCTTTTCAGGTATTTCAGGATGTTCTTGACCGCTGTCCAGTGATCCACTCCTGGATAACTTTGGTACCTCCCTGCTAGACTTATAGCAAGACACAAATCAGGTCTGGTACACAACATTGCATACATGATAGAGCCTATGGCTGAAGCATAGGGAACATCTTTCATTTTCTCTCTATCTTCTGCATTGGTCGGGCATTGAGTCTTACTCAATTTCACACCTTGTAACACATGCAAGAATCCTTTCTTTGCTTGATCCATTTTGAACTTCTTCAAACCTTTGTCAAGGTATGTGCTTTGTGAAAGTCCAATTAAGCGTCTTGATCTATCTCGATAGATATTAATGTCCAATATGTAACCAGCTTCACCGAGGTCTTTCATTGAAAAACTCTTATTCAAGTATCCCTTTATGCTATCCAGAAATTCTATATCATTTCCGATTAGTAATATGTCATCTACATATAATATCAGAAATGCTACAGAGATCCCACTCACTTTCTTGTAAATACAGGCTTCTCCAAAAGTCTGTACAAAACCAAATGCTTTGATCACACTATCAAAGCGTTTATTCCAATTCCGAGATGCTTGCACCAGTCCATAAATGGATCGCTGGAGCTTGCACACTTTGTTAGCTCCCTTTGGATCGAAAAAACCTTCCGGCTGCATCATATACAACTCTTCTTCCAGAAATCCATTCAGGAATGCAGTTTTGACATCCATCTGCCAAATTTCATAATCATAAAATGCGGCAATTGCTAACATGATTCGGACAGACTTAAGCATCGCTACGGGTGAGAAGGTCTCATCGTAGTCAATTCCTTGAACTTGTCGAAAACCTTTCGCGACAAGTCGAGCTTTGTAGACAGTAATATTACCATCAGCGTCAGTCTTCTTCTTGAAGATCCATTTGTTCTCAATTGCTTGCTGATCATTGGGCAAGTCAACCAAAGTCCATATTTTGTTCTCATACATGGATCCCATCTCAGATTTCATGGCTTCAAGCCATTTTGTGGAATCTGGGCTCACCATCGCTTCTTCATAGTTCGTAGGTTCATCATGATCTAGTAGCATGACTTCCAGAACAGGATTACCGTACCACTCTGGCGCGGATCTTACTCTGGTTGATCTACGAGGTTCGGTAGTAACTTGTTTTGAAGTTTCATGATCATCATCATTAGCTTCCTCACTAATTGGTGTAGGTGTTGCAGAAACCGGTTTCTGCGATGTACTACTTTCCAATAAGGGAGCAGGTACAGTTACCTCATCAAGTTCTACTTTCCTCCCACTCACTTCTTTCGAGAGAAATTCCTTCTCTAGAAAGGATCCATTCTTAGCGACAAATGTCTTACCTTCGGATCTGTGATAGAAGGTGTACCCAACAGTCTCCTTTGGGTATCCTATGAAGACACATTTCTCCGATTTGGGTTCGAGCTTATCAGGTTGAAGTTTTTTCACATAAGCATCGCAGCCCCAAACTTTCAGAAACGACAACTTTTGTTTCTTGCCAAACCAGAGTTCATAAGGCGTCGTCTCAACGGATTTTGATGGTGCCCTATTTAACGTGAATGCGGCCGTCTCTAAAGCATAACCCCAAAACGATAGCGGTAAATCTGTAAGAGACATCATAGATCACACCATATCAAGTAAAGTACGATTACGACGTTCGGACACACCATTACGCTGTGGTGTTCCGGGTGGCGTGAGTTGCGAAACTATTCCGCATTGTTTCAAATGTAGACAAAACTCGTAACTCAAATATTCTCCTCCACGATCAGATTGTAGAAACTTTATTTTCTTGTTACGATGATTTTCAACTTCACTCTGAAATTCTTTGAACTTTTCAAATGTTTCAGACTTATGTTTCATTAAGTAGATATACCCATATCTGCTTAAATCATCTATGAAGGTGAGAAAATAACGATATCCACCACGAGCTTCAACATTCATTGGACCACACACACATATGTATGTATGATTTCCAACAAATCTGTTGCTCTCCCCATAGTACCGGAGAACGGTGTTTTAGTCATCTTGCCCATGAGGCACGGTTCGCAAGTAGCAAGTGATTCATAATCAAGTGATTCCAAAAGTCCATCAGTATGGATTTTCTTCATGCGTTTTATACCGATATGACCTAAGCGGCAGTGCCACAAATAAGTTGCACTATCATTATCAACTCTACATCTTTTGGTTTCAACATTATGAATATGTGTATCACTACTATCGAGATTCATCAAAAATAGACCATTCTTAAAGGGTGCATGACCATAAAAGATATTACTCATATAAATAGAACACCATTATTCTCTGATTTAAACGAATAACCGTCTCGCATTAAACAAGATCCAGATATAATGTTCATGCTCAACGCTGGCACCAAATAACAATTATTTAGGTCTAATACTAATCCCGATGGTAGATGTAGAGGTAGCGTGCCGACCGCGATCACATCGACTTTGGAACCATTTCCCACGCGCATCGTCACCTCGTCCTTCGCCAGTGTTCTCTTAATCCGTAGTCCCTGTTTCGAGTTGCAAATATTAGCAACAGAACCAGTATCAAATACCCAGGTGCTACTGCGAGCTCTAGTAAGGTACACATCAATAACATGTATATCGCATATACCTTTGTTCACCTTGCCATCCTTCTTATCCGCCAAATACTTCGGGCAGTTCCGCTTCCAGTGACCAGTCTGCTTGCAATAGAAGCACTTAGTTTCAGGCTTAGGTCTAGATTTGGGTTTCTTATCTTGAGCAGCAACTTGCTTGCTGTTTTTCTTGAAGTTCCCCTTATTCTTCCCTTTGCCCTTTTTCTTGAAACCAGTGGTCTTGTTAACCATCAACACTTGATGCTCCTTCTTGATTTCTACCTCCGCAGCTTTCAGCATTGCGAAGAGCTCGGGAATAGTTTTATTCATCCCTTGCATATATAGTTCATCACGAAGCTCTTGTAGCTAGGTGGCAGTGATTGGAGAATTCTGTCAATGATGCAATCATCTGGAAGATTAACTCCCAATTGAATCAAGTGATTATTATACCCAGACATTTTGAGTATATGCTCACTCACAGAACTGTTCTCCTCCATCTTGCAGCTATAGAACTTATTGGAGACTTCATATCTCTCAATCCGGGCATTTGCTTGAAATATTAACTTCAACTCCTAGAACATCTCATATGCTCCATTGAAGGAAATATGCCCTAGAGGCAATAATAAAGTTATTATTTATTTCCTTATTTCATGATAAATGTTTATTATTCATGCTAGAATTGTATTAACCGGAAACATAATACATGTGTGAATACATAGACAAACAAAGTATCACTAGTATGCCTCTACTTGACTAGCTCGTTAATCAAAGATGGTTATGTTTCCTAACCATAGACATGTATTGTCATTTGATTAACGAGATCACATCATTAGGAGAATGATGTGATTGACATGACCCATTCCATTAGCTTAGCACCCGATCGTTTAGTATGTTGCTATTGCTTTCTTCATGACTTATACATGTTCCTATGACTATGAGATTATGCAACTCCCGTTTGCCGGAGGAACACTTTGTGTGCTACCAAACGTCACAACGTAACTGGGTGATTATAAAGGAGCTCTACAGGTGTCTTCAAAGGTACATGTTGGGTTGACGTATTTCGAGATTAGGATTTGTCACTCCAATTGTCGGAGAGGTATCTCTGGGCCCTCTTGGTAATGCACATCACATAAGCCTTGCAAGCATTGCAACTAATGAGTTAGTTGCGAGATGATGTATTATGGAACGAGTAAAGAGACTTGCCGATAACGAGATTGAACTAGGTATTGAGATACCGACGATCGAATCTCAGGCAAGTAACATACCGATGACAAAGGGAACAACGTATGTTGTTATGCGGTCTGACCGATAAAGATCTTCGTAGAATATGTGGGAGCCAATATGAGCATCCAGGTTCCGCTATTGGTTATTGACCGGAGACGTGTCTCGGTCATGTCTACATTATTCTCGAACCCGTAGGGTCCGCACACTTAAGGTTTCGATGACAGTTTCATTATGAGTTTATCTGTTTTGATGTACCGAAGGAGGTCGGAGTCTCGGATGAGATCGGGGACATGACGAGGAGTCTCAAAATGATCGAGACATAAAGATTGATATATTGGACGACTATATTCGGACACCGGAAGTGTTCCGGGGAAGTTTCGGATAAAACCGGAGTACCGGGGGGTTACCGGAACCCCCCCGGGGGTTAATGGGCCTCATGGGCCTAAAGTGGAGAAGAGGAGGGGCAGCCAGGGCAGGCCGCGCGCGCCCTCTCCCCCTAGTCTGAATTGGACAAGGAGGGAGGGGCGGCGCCCCCCTTTCCTTCCTCTCCTCTCTCCCTTCCTTCCCCCTCTCCTACTTGGACAAGGAAAAGGAGGGAGTCCTACTCCCGGTACGAGTAAGACTCCTCCTTGGCGCGCCTCATCATGGCCGGCCGCCCCTCCCCCTTGCTCTTTTATATACGGGGGCAGGGGGCACCTCTAGATACAACAATTGATCCGTGAGATCTCTTAGCCGTGTGTGGTGCCCCCCTCCACCATAATCCTCGATATTATTGTAGTGGTGCTTAGGCGAAGCCTTGCGATGGTAGAACATCAAGATCGTCACCACGCCATCGTGCTGACGGAACTCTTCCCCGACACTTTGCTGGATCGGAGTCCGGGGATCGTCATCGAGCTGAACGTGTGCTAAAACTCGGAGGTGCCGTAGTTTCGGTGCTTGATCGGTTGGGCGGTGAAGACGTACGACTACATCAACCGCGTTGTTATAACGCTTCCGCTTTCGGTCTACGAGGGTACGTGGACAACATTCTCCCCTCTCATTGCTATGCATCACCATGATCTTGCGTGTGCGTAGGAATTTTTTTAAAATTACTACGTTCCCCAACAGTGGTATCAGAGCCTAGGTTTTATGTGTTGATGTTATATGCACGAGTAGAACACAAGTGAGTTGTGGGCGATATAAGTCATACTGCTTACCAGCATGTCACACTTTGGTTCGGCGGTATTGTTGGATGAAGCGGCCCGGACCGACATTACGCGTACGCTTACGTGAGACTGGTTCTACCGACGTGCTTTGCACACAGGTGGCTGGCGGGTGTCAGTTTCTCCAACTTAAGTTGAACCGAGTATGGCTACGCCTGGTCCTTGCGAAGGTTAAAACAACACCAACTTGACAAACTATCGTTGTGGTTTTGATGCGTAGGTAAGATTGGTTCTTGCTTAAGCCCGTAGCAGCCACGTAAAACTTGCAACAAACAAAGTAGAGGACATCTAACTTGTTTTTGCAGGGCATGTTGTGATGTGATATGGTCAAGACATGATGCTAAATTTTATTGTATGAGATGATCATGTTTTGTAACAGAGTTATCGGCAACTGGCAGGAGCCATATGGTTGTCGCTTTATTGTATGCAATGCAAATGCGCTGTAATGCTTTACTTTATCACTAAGCGGTAGCGATAGTCGTGGAAGCATAAGATTGGCGAGATGACAACGATGCTACGATGGAGATCAAGGTGTCGCGCCGGTGACGATAGTGATCATGACGATGCTTCGGAGATGGAGATCACAAGCACAAGATGATGATGGCCATATCATATCACTTATATTGATTGCATGTGATGTTTATCTTTTATGCATCTTATCTTGCTTTGATTGACGGTAGCATTATAAGATGATCTCTCACTAAATTTCAAGATAAAAGTGTTCTCCCTGAGTATGCACCGTTGCCAAAGTTCGTCGTGCCCAGACACCACGTGATGATCGGGTGTGATAAGCTCTACGTCCATCTACAACGGGTGCAACCCAGTTTTGCACACGCAGAATACTCAGGTTAAACTTGACGAGCCTAGCATATGCAGATATGGCCTCGGAACACTGAGACCGAAAGGTCGAGCGTGAATCATATAGTAGATATGATCAACATAGCGATGTTCACCATTGAAAACTACTCCATCTCACGTGATGATCGGATATGGTTTAGTTGATTTGGATCACGTAATCACTTAGAAGATTAGAGAGATGTCTATCTAAGTGGGAGTTCTTAAGTAATATGATTAACTGAACTTTAAGTTATCATGAACTTAGTCCTGGTAGTTACTAAGTGGGAGTTCTTAAGTGGCTAGCTCAAACAAGCAAGATACTATCAGGTACTAAGTTCATGATAAATTTAAGTTCAATTAATCATATTACTTAAGAACTCCCACTTAGAAAGACATCCCTCTAATCTTCTAAGTGAATACGTGATCCAAATCAACTAAACCATAACCGATCATCACGTGAAATGGAGTAGTTTTCAATGGTGAACATTGCTATGTTGATCATATCTACTATATGATTCACGCTCGACCTTTCGGTCTCAGTGTTCCAAGGCCATATCTGCATATGCTAGGCTCGTCAAGTCTAACATGAGTATTCTGCGTGTAAAAAAACTGGCTTGCACCCGTTGTAGATGGACGTAGAGCTTATCACACCCGATCATCACGTGGTGTCTGGGCACGACGAACTTTGGCAACGGTGCATACTCAGGGAGAACACTTTTATCTTGAAATTTAGTGAGAGATCATCTTATAATGCTACCGTCAATCAAAGCAAGATAAGATGCATAAAAGATAAACATCACATGGAATCAATCTAAGTGATATGATATGGCCATCATCATCTTGTACTTGTGATCTCCATCTCCGAAGTACTGTCATGATCACCATCGTTACCGGCGCGACACCTTGATCTCCATCATTGCATCATTGTCGTCTAGCCAATCTTATGCTTCCACGACTATCGCTACCTCTTAGTGATAAAGTAAAGCATTACATCGCAGTTGCATTGCATACAATGAAGTGACAACCATATGGCTCCTGCCAGTTGCCGATAACTCGGTTACAAAACATGATCATCTCATACAATAAAATTTAGCATCATGTCTTGACCATATCACATCACAACATGCCCTGCAAAAACAAGTTAGACGTCCTCTACTTTGTTTGTTGCAAGTTTTACGTGGCTGCTACGGGCTTAAGCAAGAACCAATCTTACCTACGCATCAAAACCACAACGATAGTTTGTCAAGTTGGTGCTATTTTAACCTTCGCAAGGACCGGGCGTAGCCATACTCGGTTCAACTAAAGTTGGAGAAACTGACACCCGCCAGCCACCTGTGTGCAAAGCACGTCGGTAGAACCAGTTCCACGTAAGCGTACGCGTAATGTCGGTCCGGACCGCTTCATCCAACAATATCGTCGAACCAAAGTATGACATGCTGGTAAGCAGTATGACTTATATCGCCCACAACTCACTTGTGTTCTACTCGTGCATATAACATCAACACATAAAACCTAGGATCTGATACCACTGTTGGGGAACGTAGTAATTTCAAAAAAAAATCCTACGCACACGCAAGATCATGGTGATGCATAGCAACGAGAGGGGAGACTGTTGTCCATGTACCCTCGTAGACCGAAAGCGGAAGCGTTATAACAACGCGGTTGATGTAGTCGTACGTCTTCACGGCCCGACCGATCAAGCACCGAAACTACGGCACCTCCGAGTATTAGCACACGTTCAGCTCGATGACGATCCCCGGACTCCGATCCAGCAAAGTGTCGGGGAAGAGTTCCGTCAGCACGACGGCGTGGTGACGATCTTGATGTTCTAATGTCTCAGGGCTTCGCCTAAGCACCGCTACAATAATATCGAGGATTATGGTGGAGGGGGCAACGCACACGGCTAAGAGATCTCACGGATCAATTGTTGTGTCTAGAGGTGCCCTCCTGCCCCCGTATATAAAGGAGCAAGGGGGAGGGGTGGCCGGCCATGATGAGGAGCGCCAGGCAGGAATCCTACTCCTACCGGGAATAGGACTCCCTCCTTTTCCTTGTCCAAGTAGGAGAGGGGGAAGGAAGGGAGAGAGGAGAGGAAGGAAAGGGGGGGGGGGCGTCGCCCCTCCCTCCTTGTCCAATTTGGACTAGGGGGAGAGGGGGCGCGCGGCCTGCCCTGGCTGCCCCTCCTCTTCTCCACTTTAGGCCCATGAGGCCCATTAACCCCCCCGGGGGGGTTCCGGTAAACCCCCGGTACTCCGGTTTTATCTGAAACTTCCCCGGAACACTTCCGTGTCCGAATATAGTCGTCCAATATATCAATCTTTATGTCTCGACCATTTCGAGACTCCTCGTCATGTCCCCGATCTCATCTAGGACACCGAATTCCTTCAGTACATCAAAACATATAAACTCATAATGAAACTGTCATCGAAACCTTAAGCGTGCAGACCGTACGGGTTCGAGAATAATGTAGACATGACCGAGACATGTCTCCGGTCAATAACCAATAGCGGAACCTGGATGCTCAGATTGGCTCCCACATATTCTATGAAGATCTTTATCGGTCAGACCGCATAACAACATACGTTGTTCCCTTTGTCATCGGTATGTTACTTGCCCGAGATTCGATCGTCGGTATCTCAATACCTAGTTCAATCTCGTCACCGGCAAGTCTCTTTACTCGTTCCGTAATACATCATCTCGCAACTAACTCATTAGTTGCAATGCTTGCAAGGCTTATGTGATGTGCATTACCGAGAGGGCCCAGAGATACCTCTCCGACAATCGGAGTGACAAATCCTAATCTCGAAATATGCTAACCCAACATGTACCTTTGGAGACACCTGTAGAGCTCCTTTATAATCACCCAGTTACGTTGTGACGTTTGGTAGCACACAAAGTGTTCCTCCGGCAAACGGGAGTTGCATAATCTCATAGTCATAGGAACATGTATAAGTCATGAAGAAAGCAATAGCAACATACTAAACGATCGGGTGCTAAGCTAATGGAATGGGTCATGTCAATCACATCATTATCCTAATAATGTGATCCCGTTAATCAAATGACAACACATGTCTATGGTTAGGAAACATAACCATCTTGGATTAATGAGCTAGTCAAGTAGAGGCATACTAGTGACGTTTAGTTTGTCTATGTATTCACACACGTATTATGTTTCCGGATAATACAATTCTAGCATGAATAATAAACATTTATCATGATATAAGGAAATAAAATAATAACATATTTCCTTCAATAATTGTGTTATCCGGAAATTGTAATACATGTGTGAATACATAGACCACGACACGTCCCTAGTGAGCCTCTAGTTGACTAGCTCGTTGATCAAAAGATAGTCATGGTTTCCTGACTATGGACATTCGATGTCATTGATAACGGGATCACATCATTAGGAGAATGATGTGATGGACAAGACCCAATCCTAAGCATAGCTCAAAGATTGTGTAGCTCGTTTGTTGTAGCTTTTCCGAATGTCCAGTATCATTTCCTTAGACCATGAGATTGTGCAACTCCCGGATACCGTAGGAGTGCCTTGGGTGTGCCAAACGTCACAACGTAACTGGGAGACTATAAAGGTACACTACAGGTATCTCCGAAAGTGTCTGTTGGGTTGGCACGAATCAAGACTGTGATTTGTCACTTCGTATGACGGAGAGGTATCTCTAGGCCCACTCGGTAATGCATCATCATAATGAGCTCAATGTGACCAAGTGGTTGATCACGGTATCATGCATTATGGCACGAGTAAAGTGACTTGCCGATAACGAGATTGAACGAGGTATTGGGATACCGACGATCGAGTCTCGGGCAAGTAACGTACCGATTGACAAAGGGAATTGTATACGGATTGATTGAATCCTCGACATCGTGGTTCATCCGATGAGATCATCGTGGAGCATGTGGGAGCCAACATGGGTACCCAGATCCGGCTGTTGGTTATTGACCGGAGAGGCGTCTCGGTCATGTCTGCATGTCTCCCGAACCCGTAGGGTCTACATACTTAAGGTTCGGTGACACTAGGGTTGTAGAGATATTAGTATGCAGTAACCCGAAAGATGTTCGGAGTCCCGGATGAGATCCGGACGTCACGAGGAGTTCCGGAATGGTCCAGAGGTAAACATTTATATATAGGAAGTCCAGTTTCGGCCATCGGGAAGGTTTCGGGGGTCGCCGGTATTGTACCGGGACCATCGGAAGGGTCCCGGGGGTCCACTGGGTGGGGCCACCTATCCCGGAGGGCCACATGGGCTGAATTGGGAGGGGAACCAGCCCCTAGTGGGCTGGTGCACCCCCCCTTGGGCCTCCCCTGCGCCTAGGGTTGGGAAACCCTAGGGGTGGGGGCGCCCCCCACTTGGCTTGGGGGGGAGCCACCCCTTAGCCGCCGCCCCCTTGGAGATTGCATCTCCTAGGGCCGGCACCCCCCAAGGCCCCTATATAAAGAGGGGGGAGGGAGGGCAGCCGTACCCTTGCTCTTGGCGCCTCCCTCTCCCTCTGTAACACCTCTCCTCCCCGCTTGCGCTTGGCGAAGCCCTGCCGGGATCCTGCTGCATCCACCACCACGCCGTCGTGCTGCTGGATCTTCATCAACCTCTCCTTCCCTCTTGCTGGATCAAGAAGGAGGAGACGTCTTCCCAACCGTACGTGTGTTGAACGTGGAGGTGCTGTCCGTTCGACACTTGGTCATCGGTGATTTGGATCACGACGAGTACGACTCCATCAACTCCGTTCTCTTGAACGCTTCCGCGCGCGATCTACAAGGGTATGTAGATGCACTCCTCTCTCCCTCGTTGCTAGATGACTCCATAGATTGATCTTGGTGATGCGTAAAATTTTTTAAAATTCTGCTACATTCCCCAACACTTGTGTTGTGGCGTGGAGTTAACTGAGTGTGGCCGCCTTTAAATAGAGGATTCCGGTGAGGCCAGGTGTCCGGGTGTGTCGCTCTAGAGTTGATTTCTCAACCGACGAGCCTGCTTAATGACGACATATGGACGGACTGGGCATTGAACGGGTGTGGTAGATATTCGTCCCGTCCCGTAAAGTAGATGCGTCTCCGGCATCGAACATGCACAGACACAGAAGACGTGTCATGGGCAGCGCCCTCGGTCGGTGCGACCGCTCTGAGGCAGTGAAAGGTCGTGTTCGCTCTGAGCCGGCTTCAATGTGGAGTGGTCGCTGTACAACGGCATGAATGTGTGCAGTTGACGTCAGGCGGGAACGCGCGCGGGCCAGGAAGGAGGATTTCGGGTGGGCCAAGGTGGTCGGAAACGGCATGAAGCCCCACATGTTTGTCTCTGATTTGCGGAAGAAAGTGCGTCTGAATCGCCCAGCAGACCGATGTAGAACCACGTTGGATGGCACAACAAGACCGAACCGCGCGACTCAGACGTATGCAAGTGGTTTGAGAGTCCACACTAAAGATATCCTAAAATAGATAATGAGATTACGACTTCCTCCTAAGATAGATAGAAGGGGAGTGGTTCTTCTCTGGCAGGGGCTTCTTCACTGGTGAGGTGCACGGTTAAGAAGAAAGGAAGAAGGAAGAGGTATTGACGCAATAAAAAAAATCAGGCACATGAGAAATAACAAACCAAATCTGATATGTTCAGGTGTGAGTGTTGCCGGTTGATTGACTGCATGAATGAATATTGGGAAAGGTCTGAAATTCTTATGTTGTTGTTGCCTGCTCCTTGGCTGGCTGCATGCATGTTTATCACGAGCCATTTTTTCCCACCTACTGCCTTTGTATCATAATAAAAGTCTTTTCAGATATTTTTATAAACACTATATATGTATGTGTATAAATATATTTTAGTATATAAATTCATTTATTTTTGCTTCGTATGTAGTCCGCACTGAAATCTATAAAAAAACCTACTATTTAAAAATGGAGAAGTACTTGTGCATGCATGGCAATGCACAACAGCGCATATGGTGCGAGTGTACAGGCTGGGAAGAAGGAGCATGGTCCACAAATTTCGAAACATCCATAATTTATTTAGAATATTTCGTAACATTTGAATATGAATTTTCAAAATTGGAAGCATGGTAGAATGTGAAGGGTAGCATCATGATATTTTCCAATGGTCCAAGCGAATATGTGAAGAAAAGGTACATGCCGAAGGGGACACGCCAGCATCCTTTTTCCTGCTCTCATGTCCCGTCTTATCCAACTAAGCAAAGTGACCGAGCATAAGAAAAATGATTATATCTCGCATGAAGCGGTGAGAAAACTACTTTTCCAATATTATAAACCTGCGATATTTCATAGTAATTTTAAAGAAAATTGATGCAGGGGCAGTACACGGAGTATATCGAAGTTGGGAAACAATCAAATTGTCAACCGAGAGTTGTAGCTTGGAAAATAATAATAAGGGCAACCAGCCCTACTTGTTCTTTTTACGAACTTATAGGTCTGTGTTTGTTTTTATTTTTTGGCCAAGAGGAAATAAAGCAGCAGCATCTTTTGCAGTCAGCCGAAAGCTGAAGGAACCAAAATAATATTTTACCGAAACCGCGATCTGATCTGATGACATTGATAGATACATGATCTGATTCAAGTGACCACCCTCGGCCTGCGTACTGATAAAAAATAATTTAGAAGCATTTTTCACCGACTTGGCTTGTGTATGTGACTGCTCGTCAGTGGTGCGTGCACAGCACATCCGTGCAAAATATGTGACCGCCGCCGCCTTCCGGACCACCATGGATGGCACCTCCAACACGACCACCGTCCTCACAATTGTCGCCGTGCACCAGTCGCGTCAATAGCACCTACGTAGATGGTTCTTGCCACAGTCACCTCGAAGCCGAAGCCCAAGGTTGCTCATATCCGCCGCACAGTTTATTTGGCCACACGAGCTGCACCCGCCGCGCCCACACCACCTCCACCGGTGGTTCCAGCCACAGCCGCCTGAAGTCGAAGGTTGCCCCTATCCTCCATGACGTTTCTTCTGCCCCACGAGCTGCCGTGGCCGGAGGGGATGCGCCGGGCCATGTCTCTTTTGAAGCAAGGCCCCGGCGAAGCCACGCGGCAGCGTCGATGAGAAGAGGTTGTCGTGGGATCCATCGTTGACTGCCTCGCGGCCAAAGAAGACAAAGGGCGAGGCTACAACCTATGTGGTTGTGCAGCAGTGCGGAGGAGCCTCCGTGTCCTGTCGCCGCAGCCACGGGCGTCCTCAACATGTTCAATGAGATGCCACAAAGGTCTAACAAATTTATTTTCTTCCTTTTTCTATCATTGTCACAAATTCTTCTTTTGAATGCAATTCCGAGATGATGTGTGCCTATGTTATTGAATTTTTATGCATGTTGTTTCAATGATGATACTTTCTTGCACTATATATCGAATCTCAAGATTATGCCTCTCAAGAATATCAAGCACAATGGGAGGGTCTCGTCTTTAGATTTTCCTTCGAGTTTTGTTAGAGTTTGTGTCTTGCTCGGAAAGACGAGTCGGCGGTGCCTCCTGAAGATGAAATAAGGTTCTCCCCGCCTAGCCACCATCTCGGTGGTGTATTTAGTATCGTCGGTGGGCGTGTGGAGATGTGTCTCCGGCAGATCTATCCTTGGTGGATTTGCCCGGATTTGGTCGTAGTTCGTCTATGTTCATGCGTCTTCAAGTTGGATCCTTCCGATCTATGATACTCTTCAACGGCGGCGGTTGCTGTTCTAGTGCGTTGGTCCTATGAGGTCTTAGCACGATGACTTTTTGATTGTCTACTATAACAACTTTTGTCCGGCTCCGGCAAGGAAGGGGCGATGATGGTGGCGCGTCTTTGGCTCGCTTTAGTGTTTGTAGTCGTCGCTAGATGGTATCCGGATCAAGATGTAATTTTTATTATTTCTGGTGTTCGTTGTACTTTCATGATCGAGGATGATAAATCAAAAGTTTTATTAAAAAAATAAATAAATAGGAGGAGCCCCATCTTAACATGCATGAGTAGTTTTTTCAACGTAACTCTGAACGGAAGAATGGGGAACCACCAAGCCATTTATGTCAAAAGCATGCATGCATGGGATAAAGGTCACGGACACACACAGTAATCAAAGGCTAAGCCATTTATGTATTTTTAACTCACGGGGCAAATCAACGACTCACAAAGTATATGTACGGGCCGCTGCATGCCCATGCGAATTTGAAAAACTTCATGATCATCTACATATCACACTTTCTTTGGTAACTTTCGAAAGCATATGCAATTCATATTTGATTTAACTAAAAAGTCACAATTAATACTCGTATTGGAGACGAATCATTTGAGCACACAACATCCAGGGTCGTGGCTAAGGTTTGGTTCAGCTGCCAAATTCTAGGTACAAAACCTATAAGCTGAACCAAAGAGAGTCTCCAGCAAAACCAACTCCCTGGCGATCTGTGACTTCTCGTAGTGCAATTTTCACTGCTACCATGCCCCAATGTTTCTCTTGATAAACTGTTTTTCTATGCCCATAGAAATTGGGATGTATTTACCCACCTTTGACACTGATAAGTGAATAACTTCTCGTTCTTTTACTTCACAGTGTGCGTGAGGGTAGTGATTGAACAACTCTCCTCGTTCCCTTAAAAATGGTAAGACCACATAAGGATCCCGAATCCCTCCTTGCCCCCATAAAAAACAGAAGGAACATGCCGCCACTAGGAACTAGGGTTGGCTCGCTGCATGGCGCCACCCCTTCGACGGGCCATCCATCGTAGTGTTGCCCTCCGATTGAACCTTCATCGACACGTCGCCAGTCCTTCATCCGCCCAGCCACCCCATTTCTGCCCCTCCATCGGCTACTACATATAGCTGTCGCTGCCTTGCATCGAATGCCATGATCTGAGCTGGTCCCGACATCACCCCTGAAAGGGCATTTTCCTCCCTAAGTTTTTTGGTGTTCATGACAACACAATTTGTGGACTAACAGTGTGCTTGAGCAACACATGCATATTTCCAACACTTTTTTTCTTTGGTCATAGGAAATACGTACTATTAAGAGGGCGTACGTGTTGGAAGGTACGGGTGGAATCAAATCACGTACACAAAACTCATATTGCACCCACATTGCCTTCCTATCCATTTTCAAGGAGAGAATAGAACTCTATCATGTGCTGGAATTACACACCTGGTTGTACCGCTTTGCCCAATGGTTGTACCGTTCGGGACTGCTACTAGAGACCCAGCCAGTTGTATCGCTCCCAGGTTGGAGTGACACTACTGCTCCATGTACCGGGGCAACCATCCCTCAGGGGGCCATTCTTCTTGGTCTTGAAGCGGTACAAGGGTGTTAGCCCAGTGGTAGTTCCGAGTATATTTCTATAGCCGGTACTACTGACCACCCTGACGAAAGTACCGCTCTGGCTGGTGTGGCTACAGGCGGTTGTACTGCTCCCATGAGTGGTTGTATCGACCAGTGTATTTCCGAAGCATGTCAATTAGATTTAGAGGGACCTCTAAATGGTGGGGGTTCTTTCTCCTCCCACCTACCTATTGCCTCTGTCTCTCCTTCATTAATGCCCTAAGTTTCATCTTGCCCGATCTCCTTTTGTGGCCAACCAAACTTTCGGATTTGCTAGAGATTGTGTGAGGAGACCTAGATCTGCACTTTCACCAAAGGTAATTTGATTCCCCTACATTTTATTGTGGATCTTGTTATTCTTGGGTGTTCGGCACCATATATGAAAGAGGTCATCTCGGAGCCACATTCCATTGTGGTGTAACTTCATGGTGGTGTTGGGAATCTACAATTAAGTTGTGGAGATTGCCCCAACCTTATTTATGAAGGTCCGATTGCCGCCTCGAAGGGCACAACTAGTGGGTACGTGGCACCTTGCATTGTGCGAGGTGTGAGGAGAATGAGGTCAGCAATTCTGGCGCTTGGGGTGCTTTGTGCCTCCACACCCCTCTAACAGAGATGTACCTTCCCCATACGAGGGAACTTCGGGAAAAGCCTCACCGTGTCTACTTGCGATTTATTCTTCCTTCACTTACTTTGTGCAAGCTTATATTGTGTTGCTTATATTCTTGCTTATGGTTATATTGCTTAGCTCATCATATAGGTTGTCCACCTAGTTGCATATCTAGACAACCTACTTTCTTGTTGATCACCTAAAATTCAGGAAAGAAGTTGAAAATTGTTAGTCGCCTATTCACCCCCTCTAGTCGACCATACCGATCCTTTCAACCCCTTTCCACAGCAAGGTACATGACCCCCTCTCTCCTCTCCCATGTCCCCTCCATCCTTCGTGTTGCCTCTCAACCCTCCTCGTTCATCCAATTCTGTTTTTGTTTTTTTGTATTGGATCATTACTAGCAGTAGATTGGATATTGTGAGCACATATGCATTAGTACTTGCTGCATATTGCTACTTTCTAGTGCATGTTCAAGTTTATGTGTGACGCCCCGAGACCGTTGCGCCAGGTGTCTCCCAGTTATTAGCCGTCGTTGCCATGTCATTCGCTTGCGTGTTGCATCTTGTTATGTCATCATGTGCATTGCATCATCATGTTTTCAAAACATGCATTCGTCCGGGTCTCCTAGTTCCGTCCGTTGTCCATTCTGAGTCCAACCACACTCGCACGCGCCCGCGGCATGTCCGAAATATTATTTTATAAGTGGCCAGAAAATGTTCTCGGAATGAGTTGAAAGTTGGCGTGCGGTCTTGTTATAGTGTAGGTAGACCGCCTGTCAAGTTTCATCGCATTCAAAGTCCGTTTGATAGCCTAACCGTTAAACTATAGCGGCAATATAGCCGGTCAATACGTCGGATGTTTTCGGTCTCCGAAAACTGCTGCCGGGTCTCTCTCTCTTCTCTCCTCTCAGCCCGAGCCCTTCTGCACAACCCACAAGTTCCAACCGACCCCTCCTCGCGCGCGCGTCGGAAAGCTGTCCCGGACCCGACCCGGGCAGTCGTCATCGTTGGATCCGGATCATCCCCTAACATCTACAAAACATCTTCGTTTTTCTGTTTGGACTCCCTAGCCTATTTTTCTCGATCGCCTGATTACGATCGGACGGATCGAATACCCCCTAACCTAACCCAACAACGTATATAAGAGGGCAACCCTAAATTTTAGGCGAGTTGTCCCATCCTCCACTCGTCCCTACCGCCACTCCACCGAACCCCCCTCGGGATCCTTCCACCAACCAGCTTCATCTCCTCCCGATCCAGTCATCCAGTCAATCCCCCTCCTCGATTTGCAAACCTGACCAACCACCGAGCACCTCCTAGATCACCACACCGCCTCCTACCAGTGCCTGCTGCCTGATCCCTCCTCGCCAGAAGTCCCTCGCCGGAGCACGCCGCCGCTAGCATCCTCGACCACCAGGCCGTTCCTCTACTCCCTCTCCCCGTTCCATTTTCGCTGAAGCCCTCTCTCCCCTTCCCTCACGATCTCTCTCTGTCTTCAATGCAGCGCCACCTTGGAGGCTGCCTGAAGGAGCACGGCCGCCACCTCGCTAGATCCGCGGGATGCCGTCGGGAATGGAGCCGCCTTGCCGGATCTGCACCTTGCCTTGTCCCTGGTCCGGCCGTCGTCCTCATCCGGCGGAGGGCGCCGCCGTCCCCCGTTCCAGATAACGCCCAGATAACGCAGCCTCTGTGCGAGTGAGACACGCCTTTCCCTCATCGACAGAGACCCCGAACTCTCATGACGACCCCTCTCCATCATGTCGCTTGCCGGAGTACCACCGGCGTCCGCCTCGCCTGATTGTGCTCCCTGCTTCGAGCGACAGGACGAGACGACGAGCGCTCTCGTTGACCGCTTCCTCTCCACGAGCCTGGTCCACCTTCCGTTCGCTCGTTGACCGCTGCCCCTGCTCGTCTGGATTCCGCGAGACCGAGCCGGCCTCCTCGTGCCCGCGTGGGCCACATCCTCCAGCAAGGCCTGGCTCCGGCCAGCCTTTCCATCGAACGGCCCACGAGGCCCAAAGTGAGCAGCCCCTCTCCACTCCCTCTCCTGTACACTACCGGGCCTGCCAGTTTCGGCCCGGGATGTGTTTTTTTCCTTGCCTGCGATTTTAGACATTATCCAGTGTAAACCAGTTTTGCAGAAAAGCCCTCCAACATCATGCATATTATAACTCACCAACCGTGCATCATATTAAAATAATTTATATATGAAAAATGCTTAGAATTTTGTGTAGTTTCATAATATGCCACTTTCATCTATGTCTAAAATGTTTAAACTGTTGTTTGCATGTATTTGCTTAATTGCCATGCTAAAATGCTTTAATTCATAGCTAAATAACCGTAGCTCCAAATTCAATAATCTTTATATGTAAATGGGGTAGGAAAATGTCTAGTTTAACATGGTGGCATCACTTTGCATGTTAAAAAACCCTAAAATTGTGTTTAGGGCAGAACAGTACCAAATCCATTAATATGCACACGAGGATTTTCCGGACTTATTGCTTGTTCTTCTGGCCTCATTTAAACTTGCCTAGATAGGTAGTTTCATTTTGCTTCACCTCTTGCCATGTTAATCAACATTTAATATTTGTGGGTACATAAACAAGAGAGAACTAAATAAGTAATGTGGTGTTTTCTTCAATATGCAACTCCGTTGCATATTGAGCTCCACTTAAATTGTAGTGTTGTTTGTTGCACTTTGCCAGGCCATGCTTCATTAAACCGGACATGCATCATACTTGGTTGTGCATCATGCCATGTTTATGTGATGGTTGTTTACTATGTTGTTTGCTCCTTTCTGGTGTTGCTTCTTCGTGTTAGTTCCGGTAACGTCGCGTTTGTGAGGATTCGTTCGACTTCGTCCGTTTGTCTTCTTCATGGACTCGTTCTTCTTCCTTGCGGGATCTCAGCAAGATGACCATACCCTCGAAATCACTTCTATCTTTGCTTGCTAGTTGCTCGATCTATTGCTATGCCGCGATACCTACCACTTGCTATGTCATGCCTCCCATTTTGCCATGTCAAGCCTCTAACCCACCTTTTCTAGCAAACCGTTGTTTGGCTATGTTACCGCTTTCTCAGCCCCTCTTATAGCGTTGCTAGTTGCAGGTGGAGATGAAGTTTGTTCCATGTAGGAACATGGATATGTTGGGATATCACAATATCTCTTATTTATATTAATGCAACTATATACTTGGTAAAGGGTGGAAGCCTCGGCCTTATGCCTGGTGTTTTGTTCCACTCTTGCCGCCCTAGTTTTCCGTCATACCGGTGTTATGTTCCTTGATTTTGTGTTCCTTACATAGTTGGGTGTTATGGGGACCCCTTGACAGTTCGCTTTGAATAAAACTCCTCCAGCAAGGCCCAACCTTGGTTTTACCATTTGCCTCACCACCACCTACCCTTCCCTCGGGTCAGCCAACCCGAGGATCATCTTTATTTTAACCCCCCCGGGCCAGTGCTTGCCTAAGTGTTTGCGACTCCTATCGGGATTGTCGGCACATTGGGTGGCTTTGCTGGTCTTGTTTTACCATTGTCGAAATGTCTTGTAACCGGGATTCCGAGACTGATCAGGTCTTCCCAGGAGAAGGAATATCCTTCGTTGACTGTGAGAGCTTGTGATGGGCTAAGTTGGGACACCCCTGCAGGGTTTTGAACTTTCGAAAGCCGTGCCCGTGGTTATGGGCAGATGGGAATTTTTTAATGTCCGGTTGTAGAGAACTTGATGTCGTGGTTGTAAGTCTGACAGTAGAATAGGGGGGTAGGGATGTAGAGGCAAGATCCTAGCTATGGAGGAGTTGTACATGCGAGGTTTACGAGTTCAGGCCCTTCTCGGAGGAAGTAACAGCCCTACGTCTCGGAGCCCGGAGGCGGTCGACTAGATTATATGCGTGTGAGTTACAGGGGGTGCGAACCCTTGTGCCTGTGGAGGGGGGTGGCTTATATAGAGTGCGCCAGGACCCCAGCCAACCCACGACACAGAGGGTTTAAGGTACATTGAAGAGAGAACATTACTGGTAACGCCCACTGTCGGTGTCAAAACCGGCGGATCTCGGGTAGGGGGTCCCGAACTGTGCGTCTAGGATCGATGGTAACAGGAGGCAGGGGACACGATGTTTACCCAGGTTCGGGCCCTCTTGATGGAGGTAATACCCTACGTCCTGCTTGATTGATATTGATGATATGCGTATTACAAGAGTAGATCTACCACGAGATCAAAGAGGCTAAACCCTAGAAGCTAGCCTATGATATGATTGTATGTATATATTCTATCGACTAGCCTGGCCTCGGTTTATATAATGCACCAGAGGCCTAGGATAACAAGAGTCCTAGCCGAATACGCCGGTGGGGAGGAGTCCTTGTCTTGATCACCAAGTCTAGTGGAAGCTTCCATGTATGCGGCAGCTGTCTGAACTGGCCCATGAGTATACGACCATGGGGGTCCTCGGCCCAATCTAACAGATCGGGAGATGACATGGTGAGTACCCCCTAGTCCAGGACACCGTCAGTAGCCCCCTGAACCGGTCTTCAAGTTAGGGACGCTCCTCGATTCTTCCGAACCATTCTTTATCTTCGGTCGTCGGTCTTGAAAACTGGTTCAACAAATCTTCTCACCTTCAATCTTGAGGATCACCGAAATGCATTCGACGAGTTTACATGTCGGGTATCCGAGGAGCCCCTTTAAGTTTCCGGCCTTTATCAATGCCTTGTTATTTTTATGCCACACCTCGGGTTTGAAGTTGTTCCCGGGCGGCAGTGTCCTCTTGCGTCCGAGCTCCAACACCGGACTGCATTCGAGGTATCTTTTGCAGCCGAGCACCAACGCCGGACCGCTTCCCAGCTCTAACACCGGAATGTATCCAAGCTCCAATGCCGGACTATGTATCCGAGCTCCAACGTCGGACTGTATCCGAGCTCCAACGCCGGACTATGTATCTGAGCTCCAACGCCGGACTGTATCTGAGGTGTCGTAAATCGCCTTGGTTCAAAGAAGTTTGAAGGAGTTTAGCCGAGCTTAATGCCGGAAATGCCCTCTATGGAGCCAGCCACTAGAGCCCGAGTTTTATGCCGGACTGCTTCCGAGGTGGTGCACCACCCCGAATGTGGGCCGATTTTTGTCAATATTTTTGATTGGTGCAATTTATTCTCTGCCGAGATATATAGCCAGTAGCCCTCAAGGTGGGTATCGGTCTAAAACCCGAGATGCACCTAAAGGATGACGTAAGACCGCTGATCCCAGTAGCCGCTGAGTCTCAGGTTGATTTGCAAAATCGGCCCGAGGATCAAGTCCTAGCTCGGCAGAATACTTCAGGACACAAAAAGTGGCGTGCTCAGTCCTCGAGACTCAGGTTGGGTGCG
The DNA here is from genome assembly GCF_002162155.2 of Triticum dicoccoides. Lineage (NCBI taxonomy): Eukaryota > Viridiplantae > Streptophyta > Magnoliopsida > Poales > Poaceae > Triticum > Triticum dicoccoides. The sequence goes on from NC_041388.1 coordinate 28,445,600, forward strand.
GCCGACCAATTTGTGGATCAAAATCTCCTCGGCAACTGTATTGCACTTAAAATTTTCTGCATTGAACAGGCAATGCAATAGCCCCCGAGACACTGGTCCGGTGGCAACACCAGATTAGGGGATCGATGTGCCCCTTTAATGTTTTTAAATAATAAGCCCGAAGCCCAGTAGCCCCCGAGCCTTAATGCGGGCACGGGTGGCCGAATTAAGGATTAATATCCATAGTAAAATCACAAATTATGTGTAATGACTCTATGTATCCAAGTACTTTACGTCATTAATGCCTGGATACGCATTGTACAAAACTTTGTTGACCGACCATCGGCTTCCACCTCCTCGGCCAGTAGCCGAGGAGTGTTTGTCCTACTTTATAAAGCCTTTATGAGGGCAAAGATTTACGACAAACAAGGCAATCTGGCCATACGGTTTTATAAACAAAGGTACGCAGAGAGATATGTTATATTACTGTTTAACATAAGAAATGTCTTCCAAAGAAAATAGTCCCGCTATCGGTTCCTTTCTTTGGGTTGTCATGCTAAGCATGATCATGAAACCTCAGCTCTAATGTAAGAGCAAAATATCGAGGATTTAGTTTGGGAGGCCAGTTAATAGCCCCCAGTAGTGTTCGGTGACAGTCGAGGTCAAGTCGTAAACACTTCGGCCATTGTTATGAGTGGCCCGTCATTTAACACAGTCATCGGATCGCTGACCAGTTTACGCTTATTGTGACAGTCAGTTTTCGGCTTTCTCCACTGAGGTGCTTAACCGTGTGAGCTGGAAGCACAATCGCAGTGGTTCTTCCTTTGCACGCCTAGCCGAACAAAGCGGAACGTAGGAAGCAAGTGCAGGAGCCGGGTAACCCAACTATTGACCGAAGACACAATTCAAAACCGATGCATATATAGCAATATCCGAGAATATTTTTTCCGAATCTACAAAGGTGTTCGACATTGCACTGCGAGACTTGTGCTGAAAACACACAAATAGTTTAAAAGTGCCATAAGCTTGGAAAACGAAAAAACATCAGTAAAAACTTGACGTTCGAACAAGATCAAGTGTTTGGTGCCAATCCGAAAATTGGTCTTAGAAAAAAAAGAGTGCTTTTGTCGTGCTTTAACATTACACATCCGATCTCAAGACTTCAAGCGGGTCAGCCTACGGCTGCAACCTCCTATCCCGAAGGTGGAGTGCTTCTCGTTAGACCAGTTGAGCGAACTAAACTCGAGCGGTCACTAGAGAGAAAATGGGTTATCTAGCTATTGACCACACACTCACGTCGAAAAAGGAGCGATAGAAAAAGACTTTGCAACGACCAAGAAGAAAACACATTTACTATAAAATAGCTCATATAAATTTTAAGAGCCCCCAAGTGACTTGGGTAAAAGATTTTATGTATAATGATTGTATGTACCGAAGTACTTATATCATATCTTTGTTCAACCGAACTTTAAACGCGTCTTAACCGACCGCCGGCTTCTCCCTCTTCGGTCAAGGACCGAAAAGTGTTATGTACTCCACCTATCGAGAATATCGACAGTGTTTCCGATAACCAGGCAACCGGGCCATAAGGCTGTAACAGACAAAGCGCGCTCAGGGAACTTATGCTATATTACAGACGAAGTGTAAGAAGCATCTTCAAAGAAAATAGTACCCCCACCGATACCTTTCTTCGGTGCTCATTATTACTATGAGATTTGTGCAATAGATTTTTTGTACTCATGAGTTCCATTGTGTGCCGACCATGATTGAAAACAATAAGAGCGCTAGCTTTCGGCTTCACCCAGTCTGAGGTCAGAGCTCGGGGGACCCGGTCGTGACAATCGCAGAGGTGCTCCCTTTACTCCATAGCCGAACAATCGAGAATGTAGGGGAAAGCACAGGAGCCAGGCAACCCAGCTTGCAAATCGCTTAAGTCAATATGGTGCGTATTGTGGCGTAATACACGAACAAGGAACGAAGCCGTACAATATAATCATATGCAAGAGGAAAAGCTTCATAAAGGAAGCCCCCAAATAAACGGGGTATTTAAATATGTGTGTCACAAACAAAGTTTGGAAATGGAAAATTTTTTACAAGCAACTTTTTTCCAAAAAAGTATAATGCTTGGTCGAACCGAACACAAGTTAAAAATTAAAACTTTGAGCATGAAAGCAACTTAGCTGGTTAATGTGTTCGGCATTGATGACGCGGTCCGAGCTTGATGCGGGACGAGGTTCCATCCCCCAAGCCGGTCCCAAGGTGGCAGAGCAAAGAGCTCGGCGCTCCGAAGTGGTGACAAAGCACGGTCAATGCAGACCGACAGAGTGATGCCGAAGTCCCCGGATCATTTTCTCGTGCACAAAAAATAGTGCAAACCAGAGATAATAGTAGCAATAATAATTAAAAAAATTGTTGCATAATAAATAATTTATGCAAAGTGAGTAATAAAAGAAATATGTCCTGGCGCCGAAGTTAATGTTGATGCAGGGCATCGGCGTGATGTGGTAAAGGCAATAAAGCCTGAATTCACAGGTTGGTCCGAGTTTCGGATGCGGCATTCGCCGGACTTTGTACGGAAACTGACCGAACCACCACGCGACCGTCGTTAATGCGGCCATCATTTGATAGACCTGTGTATAGATGATGGACAAACCAGAGTAATAATTTCTTGGGAAAAATAAACCCTAACAAGCAAAAATTAGTAGGATTAATAGCACCTGGTTTATTTGTTGTAGCAATCCGAAGAAAGGTGACTCCCAAAATTGGGAATCGATCCGCATACCCATGACCTGATGGGTGATAAAGCGATGGTGGCGATGCTGGCAAAGGTTGGCTCGCCGAGGCAAAGCCCTCGGTCCAGCTAACGTGACGGAGCTGGTCGGCTAGTGACGTCGAAGTCTCCATAGTAGGTTGATGAAGAGATGGCGGAGCCCCCGGTCCAGCCGAGATGTCGAAGCCTCGATGTCAGCCGATGAGTCGAAGTAGGTCGGCATGATGGACACCAGCTTGAAGAAGCAACAGTGCGGCCCTGCCGATGCAGGTCGTGACGTGGTCGATGTCGGCTTGATGAAGTGACCGTGCGGCGATGCCGGTATGCCCACTCCATTTAATCTGTGGGGCGGCGATGTTGGTGATGATTTATCCTTCGCGATGTCGGACTCTTGTTCGGCTTGCCGAGATGATGATCCGAAGAAGTTAAGCTCGGCTCAACAAAGTGACGACGTGTCTAGCGCAGGTCGACAGCCGTGGAGCAATACCGCCGGACTGGTCTGACACCAGCGCGATGGTGAAGATTACCTCGAAGGAGGCTTAAAATTTTATGGGTACATGTTTAAAAACAACGCACAATATAATAGAAAAAAAATCCTTAAAAAAGTTGTCCAATATCACGTTCATAAAGAAACATGAATTCGGGTTGGATCCGTATTCGCGCAGAAAACAGATCCGAAAATTGGTCCACTCATCGGAAGATTACTGGAGTTTGAACCATTGGATCGAGCTAAAATTTGGAGGGGTGGTAGATATGGGATTCCCGCAGTAGATGAACGGTTGGATCTTCCATAGGACCTCCGATCTGGGCTCTGGAGATCACGCCCTAAACTCGTCCAGATTCCCGTCCAGATTTGACAGGGCTTCGGTATATCGTGGATTGTCAAAGATTCCTCCATCGGAACTCGACGAAATTTTCCAGGTTTGTTGTAGACTCAATTCCGCACAATTCCACAAAAGGGATCGTCAAAGCGATGCTCTAAGAGGTGGTGGCAACGGATACAAGTTTGCTGTTCGGAAAAACAGCACGGTTGCCCGAGGGCAATGTTGACGTTGAGCCCCCAAGCTCCATGGATGATTCCTCCATGATCTTGATAGAGATCGGAGTTGATGTTGATGAAGGCCCTCGTCCGAACATGACGATCGAAGATGGAGCATGGTCCTCGGTCGAGCCAAGGTGACCAGGTGAGCCGGCGACGAAGATGCCGGCATCGCAGTTGACCTGAAGACGAGCCATCGATCCTTTTATCAATCACACAGTGAACTCTCAATGAAAGAACCAATGTCGGTGTCAAAACCGGCGGATCTCGGGTAGGGGGCCCGAACTGTGCTCTAGGATCGATGGTAACAGGAGGCAGGGGACACGATGTTTACCCAGGTTCGGGCCCTCTTGATGGAGGTAATACCCTACGTCCTGCTTGATTGATATTGATGATATGAGTAATACAAGAGTAGATCTACCACGAGATCAGAGAGGCTAAACCCTAGAAGCTAGCCTATGATATGATTGTATGTATATATTCTATCGACTAGCCTGGCCTCGGTTTATATAATGCACCAGAGGCCTAGGATAACAAGAGTCCTAGCCGAACACGCCGATGGGGAGGAGTCCTTGTCTTGATCACCAAGTCTTGTGGAATCTTCCATGTATGCGGCAGCTGTCCGAACTGGCCCATGAGTATACAGCCATGGGGGTCCTCGGCCCAATCTAACAGATCGGGAGATGACGTGGTGAGTACCCCCTAGTCCAGGACACCGTCACCCACATTAAAGTGTTGTAAATGCCAATTAAGCCTATAAGTAAATGCTCGATCGTTGCATATGCAGAGTGGCTTTAGCTCCTCTACCCGTCGAGTGACTTCTGCGACGGTCGAGTGACATCGATTCTTCTGAGTGGAACGTTTCTGGTCGAGTGGGTGACGGTACCCTTTGGATGATCCTGGCTTTAGGGTGCTGTCCTAGGGGAGGATGTCTAGGTCAGGTCTATGACCCTACCCTAGGTACGTAGCTTCATCATTAGCCCCCGAATGGTTCAGGGTTCGAGTGGAGAAGGAGTCGATAATCCCTCCGATTCAGCTTTTGTTCTTTGAGAATGTCTCGCCCAGAGGTCGCATGAACTTTCATGATGGCTTCAACTGCTAGTTCAGTCGCCTTGATCCATTCTTGGATTTGTCGAGTGAACTTTTGTTGTTAAGTTTCGAGCGTTGATATGGAAAGAATCTTCCATCTGAAGGGTTGTTCTGCAGTCTGTGGATCTCATGGGATTCGAATTTTCGGAAGCGCGCCGGGCGGGGGAGGCAGCGGTAATCGGGACGGATTAGGCAAACCGCCTCGATCTCCGCGCCACCTTTTTAGCACGTATCGCGTGCGCGACTGTTGCGGGATTTGATAAGATCGTCCGGGCCTACAGGTTAGTCACTCGGAAGCGTCCTTATATAAGGCACCGGACCGGGGCTTTTGAATAGTGCGCCCTCATTCCCCTTCCTCCTCCTCAGATTCCTCCGCTGCGTCTGCTTCTGCTCTCGGCGTCGTCGCCCTGCTCGAGCTCGACTCGGTGCCATGGGGAAGGAGAAGACAGTGGCGTTGGAGCGTGCGAAGAAGGCGACGGCGAAGGTGAAAGGGAAAAGGACCAGCCGGGGTGGGTCTTCATCGAGGTCTGGCCTGCCGCCCGGCTGGATCCAGGGTGACTGGATCTGCTCGACAATTAGTCAAGATGACATTGATGATCTGGTTGAGGGGGGACTGACCCCCCACGAATCGGCGCGGCTCCCGGGGAACGAGACTGAGCCGCAGCCGCATGAGGGTGAGTGCGTTCTCCTCGCCACTCATGTCGACTGCGGGTTTTCTTTGCCTCCCCACCCTTTCTTTTGCGGTTTCATGAACTTCTTCGGGGCTTAACTCCACCACTTTTCTCCAAACACCATCGTGTACCTTGCTGCTTTTGTGTCCATGTGCAAGAATTTCTTGGGTTGCCGACCACACTGGGGTCTCTTCAAGAACATATTCAAATGTCGCTCCCAGACGGTCAAGAAGGCCAACCCGAGTGACGAGAGGACGCACGTGATACAAATGTGTGGGGGTCTTGGAATTCAAATGAGGAACAAGAGCACCTTCCCAGCTATGATCCTCCCCAACTCGGTCCGGGGCTGGCAGTCGACCTGGTTTTACTGCAAGGACCAGCCGACCCTGGGTCAGTCAACTGGACTTCCCCCCTTTTCCATGGCTCGAGTGGAGAATCCCTCCTCCTTGAGAGTGATCCCGTTGGAGAAGGTGCAGGTGAAGGTGTTGGTCGAGCGGGTTGTCCAACTTGTCCGCGACGGAGTGACTGGTATGGACCTGCTGGAGGTCTTCCTCAGTCAATGCATCCAACCACTCCAAGCTCGTGACCATCCGATGTGGATGTACTCAGGACTCGAGGATTCCACTCGGATCCACCCGGAGGATGTTAGTGAGGACACAGTGGAGAAGTGGCTGAGAGGTATTACCGGCAATAAGGATAATCCCCGGGGGTCTAGGAGGGTGGTTCCATTCGACCATTTGCGCCAGCTGGAACAGGTATGATTCTGCATTGTCGAGTGTCTTCTTGATTTACTATGTAACATCTTGTTGATGGTCGACTGTCTTTCTTTTGTTCATTGTCTTTTCAGGCTCTTACTGACATGTACTCGATGCCCAATGGAGTGCAGGAGCAAAATGTCGAGGGAGAGGCGAGCGGGGGTGAGAGTGGCGAGTGGCCCTCGAATGCAGAGGAGGACGAGGAGAGCGACGACCCGAGTGACGAAGAAGAGGTCGACTCGCCTCCTCGCAGAGAAAGGAGGTCCAAGCATGCTCACGACCCGGCAAGCAACCCCGACCTGATGGCCGCACCGACTGGGCAGTCTTGAAAGCGCCCTCGGACGTCTTCTCCAGTGCCGACTGAGAAGGGACCGAAACAGCTCAAGACTGCGCTGCCTCCTGCGCCGAAACCATTGAAGGCCACATCCTCCAAACCGTCGAAGGCTTTGCCCAGAATCAAAGTGACCATTCCCACCATCTCCAGGTAATCATCTGACCCGATCCTTTGGTCGACCCAAGCAACAAAACATAACCGACTGAATGTTGACATTTGCAGTGCTGCTACCTCTGGAACTTCTTCCCGCCAATACCGATACGAGGAAATGGAAGACGCGGTTACCTCCAACCCAGGTAAAATTCTTGTGATTTTGTTCTTGATTATTTGGTCGATCAAATTCTGGCGATTCACTTGGGGTCGACTGGTTTATTTGCAGCCCCACCCAAGGTTATTGAGCTTCCGGATGATGATGAAGATGTGGCCCCGAGGCCCAGAAAGAACAAAAAAGTAGCGGCTGGCAAGACATCTCAGCCGGGACTGATGACAGAACCAACTGTCCAACAACCTAAAGATATAGGTGGGGTCTCTGTAACTTTTGCTGTCCCATTGTCGAGTGAGCGCCTTGCACCGTCGATTGTACCAGTGTTTCCTTCAGCCGTCCAACCCCATGCCTTGGAGCTCCAAGCTGCCGCATCTGGGCCGTCTGCTCCTTTCTTCACCAACTATCATGTTCCAGAAAGCCAATAGGACGCCGCTGCAGAGGATATCCGTCAAGCTAGCGTGATGATGGAGCGGATGAAGACGGTGCACGATAACAGCCAGGCTGCTTACGATGCCAGCGCGGCTCTTCGGGCCAATGTCCAGGTAAGTTGGCTTTCAACTGACCTTGTTCTATTAGGATATGCTACCTGAAATATTTTCTTTCATACAATCTCTTATTGTTTGCATCAAATCTGTACACCCACTGGGTGTTTGTTGTCTTTAGTATTTGCGCTCTTCCACTCGGCCTGGGCGAGTGGGATCTGAACTGGTGGGGGCACGCTAAGTGCACCCACTGGGTGTAGTCCCCGAGACCGCAGTCGACTGCGAGCAGTCGACTGCGGGCAGTTGATTGGGTTCTGAATACTTTTCACTTTCCTTTCTTCCACTCGACCCGGGCAGACCAACCGAGTGGGATCTGAACCAGTGCGTCAAGTGCACCCACTGGTGTAGTCCCCGAGACCGCGGTCGACTGCTGGCAGTCGGCCGGGGTCTGAATAGTTCTTCTCTCTTTCTTCTCTTTTTTTACTCGACCCGGGCGGACTGGTCGAGTGGGGTCTGAATCAGTGGGGGCACGCCAAGTGCACCCGCTGGGTGTAGTCCCTGAGACCGCGGTCGACTGCGGGCAGTCGACTGGGGTCTGAGTAAACTTTTAAGTTTTATTCACTCGGAAGTAAATAATCTTTGATCTTGTCGATTGACATGTCTTTTACCTTCTGAAGAAATCTTGTACTCTCATTTCCAAGTTTGCCGAATTTGAGCAGAAGTAGAGGCAACTCAACCTTGACTTGGAGATGGCCCAACAAAAATTGAAGAAAGCTCAAGATGAAGATGTTGGTATGGAAGGTAACTGCCTGTCGACTGCTCACGTCGATCATCCTTTAAAATATTTCTTCGATCTCTTGTTTGATCCGATTGCTTATTTTGCAGAGAAAATGAGGTTGGCTCTAGAGAAGAAGGACTTGGACCTTGCAGCTGCGCAGAAGGAGGCTCAAGATAAGACTGCCCTTGCAGACCAGAAGCTGGCTTCGATCGGAGTGCTGGAAGAAGAAGTAAGCAAGTTGAAGTCCTCTCTCACTGAATCCAACCGAGAGGTAACTCGTCTGAAGAAGGATAAGATGGCTTTGAATGAGAAGCTGGAATCCACAGCTCATAAGAGAAATGACGTGGAAGCTTATCTGAGAATTCTTGCCAAGAAGCTCTTTCTTATGCTGGAAGGTACTCCTTTAATCCGACTGCTTTACTGCTTGCAAGTTAGTCCTGTCTAGTCGAATCACTAACTCTTTGACTACAGAATTCTGCCAAAACTTTGATGAGGAAACTGGACGGATTGAGACAGGTTTAGACCCTATCATTTCTCCAGTCGCCGACGAGGCTGCCATGAATGTGCTTCGGCTGGAATCCCGTGTCGCCGGTGTCACAAGTTACCTTGCTCGTCTCAAGGTGGCAGTTTCACGGATCGACTCATCACTCTGGCCAAGGGTGATGCTTCGAAATGACCTCGAATCACTAATGACTTGACTCAACTAGGTTCCTGGTCGAGTGCAAGAGTGGAAGAAGTCCTCTGCCCGGTGTGGTGCTGACGTGGCGTTGTCCTTGGTAAGAGTCCACTGCAAGGAAGCCTGCGAAGATAAGCTGGTGGCGATCAAGGTCGCCAACACCAAAAGACACGATTTCCAGTCCTTTATGGAGACTTTCATAGCTACCGCCACTCGGATTGCAGATGGAATCGACTTGGACGAATTCGTTGAACCTGCCAGTCCTTCTCCTGCCGAATGAACAAACTTTGAGATTTAAACTTGCCTTAAATTTGCCTCGGGATGCCGAGTGGTTGCTGTAACCATTAAACTCCTTCGGGCTTGATGATCGAATACTTTTGATCCGTCGCCTGGAATTTTGAGGATCTATCTGAACTTGGTTTATTTCTGAATATGTTTGTATTTGCCTTCGCTTGGAATTTGCTCTTTGGGATGTAGCCCTGAAGTGGAGAGTTCAATCGACCTGTGCCTCATCGTCCCTGTTGATAGGGATGGGGCGCATGTTGTATTTGTGGCGTAGCTCGGAGAAGAAGGCCGCGGTCGACCTGCACCTCATCGTCCTTGCGGGTGAGGATGGAGCGTACGCTGTACTTGTGGCGTAGCTCGGAGAAGAAGGTCGCAGTCGACCTACACCTCGTCGTCCTTGCGGATAGGGACGGAGCGTACGTTGTACTTGTGGCGTAGCTCGGAGAGGAAGGCCGCGGTCGACTTGCACCTTGTCGTCCTTGCGGATAGGGATGGAGCGTACGTTGTACTTGTGGCGCAGCTCCTAAGGGGAAGGTTGCAATCGACCTGTACCTCGTCGTCCTTGCGGATAGGGACAGACTTTAAACCTTAGGCGAGTACTGGACTGCAGCTAAGCCTCCGAGTGGGAGGGTTGCTCACCACTCAGTAGGATTTTTTAAACTTAGGCGAGTACTGGACTGCAGCTAAGCCCCCGAGTGGGAGGGTTTCTCACCACCCGGTAGGATTTTACAAACTTAGGCGAGTACTGGACTGCAGCTAAGCCC
>NC_041388.1:28455974-28500408 GCF_002162155.2 Triticum dicoccoides
GCCCCCGAGTGAGAGGGTTGCTCACCACTCAATAGGATTTTACAAACTTAGGCGAGTACTGGACTGCATCTAAGCCCTCGAGTGGGAGGCTTGCTCACCACTCGGTAGGATTTTACAAACTTAGGCGAGTACTGGACTGCAGCTAAGCCCCCAAGTGAGAGGGTTGCTCACCACTCAGTAGGATTTTACAAACTTAGGCGAGTACTGGACTGCAGCTAAGCCCCCAAGTGGGAGGGTTGCTCACCACTCGGTAGGATTTTACAAACTTAGGCAAAACGGATTCGCAGCTAAGCCCCCGAGTGGAAGGGTTTCTCACCACTCGGTAGGATTTTCTTTTTAACTTAGACGAAACGGATTCGTAGCTAAGTCACCCACTGGGGGATTTTAGATGCAAATAAGAGCAACAACAATCATTCAAGAGGACTGTAAAGCTCTTGTCTTTGATAAACAAATTACAAAGGTATTTCTTATTACATTTTATTTGAACGAGTACTTAAGTATAAAAGGCGCAGAGCAGCTCCGCATTCCAAGCCCATGGCTCGTCCTTCTTATGCTCGACATTGTAAAGGTGGTATGGTCCATTGTGGAGCACTCTGGTGACAATGAAGGGACCTTCCCAAGCTGGGGCGAGCTTGTGTGGTTTCTGCTGATCCACTCGAAGAACCAAGTCACCTTCTTGAAAGGCTCGACCCTTCACGTGTCTAGCATGGAATCAATGCAAGTCTTGCTGATAAATGGTCGACTGGATCAAGGACATCTCTCTTTCCTCCTCTAGGAGGTCAACTGCGTCTTGCCGAGCTTGTTCTGCTTCATCTTCAGAGAAGAGCTCAACTCATGGTGCATTATGAAGCAAGTCACTCGGTAGAACAGCTTCAGCTCCATAGACCAAGAAGAATGGAGTTCGGCCAGTCGACCGATTGGGAGTTGTCCTTAATCCCCAAAGAACTGATGGAAGTTCATCAACCCAGGCGCCCGCTGCATGCTTGAGATCTCGCATCAGTCGGGGTTTCAGTCCTTTGAGAATCAGGCCATTTGCTCTTTCTACTTGTCCATTCGACTGGGGATGGGCGACTGAAGCATAGTCGACGCGTGTGCCTTGTGAGGCGCAGAAGGTTCTGAACTCATCAGAATCGAAGTTCGATCCGTTGTCAGTGATGATGTTGTGCGGAACCCCATACCTGAATGTCAACTCTCTGATGAAGCTGACAGCAGTACTAGCTTCAAGATTCTTAATAGGCTTGGCTTAGATCCATTTGGTAAACTTGTCGACTGCTACAAGTACGTGAGTGAAGCCACTCCTACCATTCCTCAGTGGACCAACCATGTACAATCCCCAAACAGCAAAGGGTCAGACGAGTGGAATGGTCTTCAGGGCTGATGCAGGTTTGTGCGACATATTGGAGTAGAAATGGCAGCCTTCACATCTGTCGACTATATCTTTCGCCATTTCATTCGCTCGTGGCCAATAAAATCCAGCTCGGTATGCTTTAGCCACAATGGTCCAAGAGGACGCATGGTGACCATAGGTCCCCGAATGGATGTCGTGGAGGATCACTCGACCTTCTTATGGCGTTATGCATTTCTGGCTGACCCTAGTTGCACTTTCTCTGAACAGTTGTCCTCTTATTACAGTAAAGGCCTTGGATCGAGGGACGATCTGTCGAGCCTCTTCTTCATCATGTGGGAGCTCTTTCCTAAGGATATATGCAATGTATGGCACTGTCCAGTCGGGAGTGATGACCAACACCTCCACGATCAAGTCGACCACGGCTGGGACCTCAACTTCAGTCGGATCTGTGGCACTCTTAGGCTGCGGGGGCTCTTCAGCGAAGGGATCTTCTTGAACTGAAGGTTCATGAATATGCTCCAGGAACACATTACTGGGAATAGCTTCTCTCTTGGAGCCTATATTTGCTAAATCATCTGCTGCTTGATTTTCCAGTCGGGGTATATGATGGAGCTCTAACCCCTCAAACTTCTTTTCCAACTTCCTCACCGTGTTGCAGTAACCAGTCATGGCTGGGCTTCTGATGCCCCGCTCCTTCATCACTTGATTGACTACCAAATCTGAGTCGCCATAAACCATGAGGCGACGGACACCGAGTGAGATGGCCATACGCAACCCATACAAGAGTGCTTCATATTCTGCTTCGTTATTGGAGGAATCAAAGTGAATCTGGAGGACATATCTGAGCTTGTCTCCTCGGGGCGATACCAGTACCACCCCAGCACCGGAACCATTCAACATCTTGGAACCATCAAAGAACATGGTCCAGTGCTCCTAGTGAACTTGAGTCGATAGTTGTTGTTCAATCCACTCGGCGAGGAAATCCGCTATTGCTTGGGACTTCATAGCTTTCTTTGCCTCGAACTTGATATCTAAGGGAAGGAGTTCAATCGCCCACTTTTCCACTCAACCAGTTGCATCTCTGTTGTTCAGAATCTCTGGTAATGGAGCATCGCTGATGACTTTAATGGTGTGATCAGAGAAGTAATGTGCAACCTTCTTCGTGGTCATATAAATCCCATAAATAAGCTTCTGATAATGTGGATATCTTTGCTTTGACGGAGTCAAAACTTCAGAAACGTAGTATGCCGGGCGCTGAACTTTGTAGGCTTTTCCTTCTTCTTCCCGCTCGACCGTAAGTACTATACTGACGACTTGTCCAGTGGCTGCAATGTAAAACAGTAAAGGCTCTTTGCTGATTGGAGCAGCAAGCATTGGCTGGGTGGAAAGCAGGGCTTTAAGCTCTGCAAATGCTGCATCAGCTTCAAGAGTCCACTCGAACTTATCTGACTTCTTCATCAGTCGGTAAAGAGGCAGTGCCTTTTCACCGAGGCGAGAAATGAATCGACTTAGGGCGGCCAAACAACCAGTAAGCTTCTAGACATCATGCACACGCACAAGGCGTTTTATCCGGAGTATGGCACCCACTTTCTCTGGGTTAGTGTCGATCCCTCGTTCGGAAACGAGAAAACCGAGTAATTTTCCGCCTGGAACTCCAAACGTGCACTTTGATGGATTATGCTTGATATCATACCTTCTGAGGTTGGCAAAGGTTTCAGCAAGGTCAGCCAGTAGGTCGAAACCTTTATGTGACTTGACCACAGTGTCATCCATGTATGCTTCCATATTGTGACTGATCTGAGTGAGCAAGCACTTCTGAATCATCCGCATGAATGTGGCTCCAGCGTTCTTCAAACCGAATGGCATAGTGACATAACAAAAGCACCCAAATGGGGTGATGAAAGCTGTTTTTATCTCATCGGGTCCGTACAGACGGATCTGATAATACCCGGAATAAGCGTCCAAAAAGGACAAACGCTCACACCCCGCAGTCGAGTCGACTATTTCGTCGATGCGAGGGAGAGGAAAGTGATCTTTCGGGCAGACCCGATTGATATGTTTGAAGTCAATGCACATGTGAAGTGAGTCATCCTTCTTTGGTACCATGACAACATTCGCTAACCACTCGGAGTGGTAAATCTCTCGGATAAACTCAGCTGCTAGAAGTCGAGCCACTTCTTCACCGATTGCCTTTCTCTTCTGTACGGCGGACCGTCGAAAATGTTCTTTGACTGGTTTCACTTTTGGGTCGACTCGCAAACGATGCTCAGCCAGTCCCCTGGGAACACCTGGCATGTTAGAAGGTTTTCATGGGAAGATGTCACAGTTCTCATGGAGGAACTGGATGAGTGATTCTTCCTATTTGGAGTCGAGTGTTGTTGAAATGTGAGTCAGAGCAGCATTGGGATCCGTCGGGTGAATGTGAATCGGCTTCGTTTCACCAGACGACTGGAATGCCGAATCTGTGGCAGGCTTCTTAGCTCGCAACAAATCACTCGGATCTGCATTTTTTGATACTCCTACAATTCCACTACTGCCATCTATGCATCGGCGATCTTTGAGCCCTTCTGGAAGCATTCTTCTGCCTTCTTTCGATTGCCAGTGATAGTGATCACCCCTTTAGGACCAGGCATCTTCAATTTGAGGTACACATAACATGGTCGAGCCATAAAACGTGCATAAGCTGGCCTGCCCAGAATAGTATGATAAGCACTTTGAAAGTCCACAACTTCAAATGTCAACTTTCCTTTGCGGAAATTCTTGGAATCACAGAAAACTACATCAAGGGCGATCTGGCCGAGTGACGCAACCTTCTTGCCAGGAATAACTCCATGGAAATTCATGTTGCTTTCACTGAGTCTGGACATCGGAATGCCCATTCCTTTCAACGTCTTTGCATACAGTATATTCACACCACTACCACCATCCATCAGAACCTTAGTCAATCGAGTGCCTTCGACTACTGGGTCGACCACCAGCACTTGCCTCCCAGGGGTGGCTATATGCGCTGGGTGATCGGACTGGTCGAATGTAATGGCAGTCTGAGACCACTTCAAATAACTGGGTGTCACCGGGGTGACCATGTTCACTTCTCTGTTGATGACTTTCAGTCGACTCTTACTCTCAACATCAGCGAAAATCATGAGAGTGGAATTGACGTGGGGGTAACCGTCATCGTCCTCTTCCTCATCCTCGACTTTGTGCGCTGATAACCCACAAGTATAGGGGATCAATTGTAGCCTCTTTCGATAAGTAAGAGTGTCGAACCCAACGAGGAGCTAAAGGTAGAACAAATATTCCCTCAAGTTCTATCGACCACAGATACAACTCTACGCACGCTTGGCGTTTGCTTTACCTAGAACAAGTATGAAACTAGAAGTACTTTGTAGGTGTTTTTGGGTAAGCTTGCAAGAAAGTAAAGAACACGAAAATAAAAGCTAGGGGCTGTTTATATGAAGACACAACTAAATTGGTTTTAGTAAAGAGCTTTTGTCAACAAGAAGGTTATTTGTCCCTAGGCAATCGATAACTAGACCGGTAATCATTATTGCAATTTTATTTGAGGGAGAGGCATAAGCTAACATACTTTCTCTACTTGGATCATATGCACTTATGATTGGAACTCTAGCAAGCATCCGCAACTACTAAAGATTCATTAAGGTAAAACCCAACCATAGCATTAAAGCATCAAGTCCCCTTTATCCCGTACGCAAACAACCTACTTACTCGAGTTTGTGCTTCTGTCACTCACGCCACCCACCATAAGCAAATCATAAACATATTGCAAACCCTACAGCGGGAATCCCTCACGCTTGCGCGACACGGAGAGCACCATAGGACAACACCAATAATAAAACATACAACTCAAACCAATCACGATCATCAAATAGCCTTTAGGATAAAACAGATCTAGTCGACATCATAGGATAGCCATACATCATTGGGAAATAATATATAGCATTGAGCACCAAGTTTAAGTAGAGATTACAGCGGGTAAGAGAGAGGTTACACCACTGCATAGAGGGGGGAAGAGTTGGTGATGATGGCGGTGAAGTTGTTGGTGAAGATAGCGGTGATGATGATGGCCCCCGGCAGCGCTCCGCCGCCACCGGAAGCAAGGGAGAGAGGGCCCCCCTTCTTCTTCTTCTTCTTCCTTGACCTCCTCCCTACATGGGAGAAGGGTTTCCCCTCTGGTCCTTGGCTCCCATGGTGTGAGAGGGGCGAGAGCCCCTCCAGGATTGGATCTATCTCTCTGTCTCTCTCTGTTTCTGCGTTCTCTCCGGCTCTGTTTCACCGTTTCGCGTATATATGGAGATCCGTAACTCCGATTGGCCTGAAACCTTCGCCGTGATTTTTTTCCGAATATTAGCTTTCTTATGGCAAAAGAAGAGTGTCAACTGCCTTACGGTGGGCTCATGAGGGTAGGGGGCGCGCCCTAGGGGGGGTGCTCCCCTGCCTCATGACCACCTCGGGCACTGGTTCGCGTTGATTTTCCTTCCGAATTTTCCATATTTTCCAAAAATAAGCTCCGTCCATTTTTATCCCGTTTGGACTCCGTTTGATATGGATATTCTGCGAAACCAAAAACATGCAATAGACAGGAACTGGCACTGGGCACTGGATCAATATGTTAGTCCCAAAAATAATATAAAAAGTTGCCAAAAAGTATATGAAAGTTGAATAGTGTTGGCATGGAACAATCAAAAATTATAGATACGACGGAGACGTATCAGCATCCCCAAGCTTAATTCCTGCTCGTCCTCGAGTAGGTAAATGATAAAAAAAAGATAATTTTTGATGTGGAATGCTACCTACCATAATCTTGATCATATGTCTAATCATGGCATGAATATTAAGACACGAGTGATTCAAAGCAATAATCTATCCTTTGACATAAAAATAATAATACTTCAAGCATACCAACCAAGCAATTATGTCTTATTGAAATAACATAGCCAAAGAAAGCTCATCCCTACAAAATCATATAGTCTGGCTATGCTCCATCTTCACCACATAAAGGATTCACATCATGCACAACCCTGATGACAAGCCAATCAATTGTTTCATACTTTTGACGTTCTCAAACCTTTTCAACTTTCACGCAATACATGAGCATGAGCCATGGACATAGCACTATAGGTGGAACAGAATGGTGGTTGTGGAGAAGACAAAAAGGAGAAGATAGTCTCACATCAACTAGGAATATCAACGGGCTATGGAGATGCCCATCAATAGTTATCAATGTGAGTGAGTAGGGATTGCCATGCAACGGATGCACTAGAGCTATAAGTGTAGGAAAGCTCTAACTGAAACTAAGTGGGTGTGCATCCAACTTGCTTGCTCATGAAGACCTCGGGCATTTGAGGAAGCCCATCATCGGAATATACAAGCCAAGTTCTATAATGAAAATTCCCGCTAGTATATGAAAGTGATAACTCAAGAGACTCTCTATATGAAGAATATGGTGCTTCTTTGAAGCACAAGTGTGGAAAAAGGATAGTAGCACTGTCCCTTTTTTATTGGGCCTTCCTTTTTTATTTGGCCTTTATTTTTTTTGGCCTTCCCTCTTTTTTATGGCCTTTCTCTTTTTTTGGGACAATGCTCCATTGAATGATGATCATCACACTTCTATTTACTTACAACTCAATATTACAACTCGATACTAGAACAAAGATATGACTCTATATGAATGCCTCCAGCGGTGTACCGGGATGTGCAATGATCTAGCGTAGCAATGACATCAAAAAACGGACAAGCCATGAAAACATCAGGTTAGCTATCTTACGATCATGCAAAGCAATATGACAATGATGCTCAAGTCATGTATATGATGATGATGGCAGTTGCATGGCAATATATCTCGGAATGGCTATGAAAATGCCATGATAGGTAGGTATGGTGGCTGTTTTGAGGAAGGTATATGGTGGGTTTATGGTATCGGCGAAAGTTGTGCGGTACTAGAGAGGCTAGCAATGGTGGAAGGGTGAGAGTGCGTATAATCCATGGACTCAACATTAGTCATAAAGAACTCACATACTTATTGCAAAAATCTATTAGTCATCGAAACAAAGTACTACGCGCATGCTCCTAGGGGGATAGATTGGTAGGAAAAGACCATCGCTCATCCCCGACTGCCACTCATAAGGAAGACAATTAATAAACACCTCATGCTATGACTTCGTTACATAACGGTTCACCATTCGTGGATGCTACCGGACTTGCAAACCTCAACACAAGTATTTCTCAATTTCAAAATTACTTGACTAGCATGACTCTAATATCACCATCTTTATATCGCAAAACTATTGCAAGGAATCAAACATATCATATTCAGCGATCTACATGTTTATGTAGGATTTTATGACTAACCATGTGAATGACCAGTTCCTGTCATCTCTCTAAATAGATATAAGTGAAGCACGAGAGTTTAATTCTTTCCACAAAAGATATGCCCGTGCTCTAACAAATATAATTGAAGCAAAAGATCATTCTACAAATTGCGGTTGTCTATGTAAAGAGAAACAGGCAATCCAAATTTCAAATGATATAAGTGAAGCACACGAAGCATTCTATAAAGCCATACTCAAAAGATATAAGTGAAGTGCAATGAGCATTCTATAAATCAACCAAGGACTATCTCATACCAGCATGGTGCATAAAAAGAAAAATAAAAACCTAAATGCAAAAGACGCTCCAAGACTTGCACATATCGCATGAACGAAACGAATCCGAAAACATACCGATATTTGTTGAAGAAAGAGGGGATGCCTCCCCAGCATCCCCAAGCTTAGATGCTTGAGTCTCCTTGAATATTTACTTGGGGTGCCTTGGGCATCCCCAAGCTTGAGTTCTTGCCTCTCTTCCTTCTTCTCACATCGAGACCTTCTCAATCATCGAACACTTCATCCACACAAAACTTCAACAGAAAACTCGGTAAGATCCGTTAGTATAATAAAGCAAATCACTACTCTAAGTACTGTTTTAAACCAATTCATGTTTTGTTTTTGCATTGTTTCTACTGTAATATAACTTTTTCATGGCTTAATCCACTAATATAAATTGATAGTTTCATCAAAATAAGCAAACTATGCATCAAAAACAGAATCTGTCTAAACCAGAACAGTCTGTAGCAATCTGAACATTCGCCATACTTCTGATACTTGAAAAATTATACCAAAATTAGGAAAAATAAACAATTTGTATAGGAAGACAGTGCAAAACGAATCAGAACGATTTGACGTTGCAGCTAAAAATTTAAAATCACGCACTACAGACAAAGTTTCTGTCCTGCACCATACAAACCATCAAGCAAATGTAAACATCCTAAAGGCAAACCTTGGCACATTATTTTTATAATACAATGGAATTGTACAAGGGGATAATTATTTTTATTGAAAAGTTTCTGTAATCAAGATTCAGAAAGTTTTTGTGAGCATGAACAAAGTTCAAGGCTAGCTCCCACTTCAACAATGCTTGTCTTTCTCACTTTCACTTTTCTTTTTGAAAAAGCTTTGGGTTCCCCTCTTTATTTTTGTTGTTTTTAAATTATATGAAAGCACTCAACAGAAATAAATGACTCTCTAAAACTTCCGGGTTGCCTCCCTGGCAGCGCTTTCTTTAAAGCCATTAAGCTAGGCATATAGTGCTCAAGTAGTGAATCCACCCGGATCCCAAGGTATATCAAAGCCAATTTTAGTTAACAATGATTTGTAATTTAGTAGTGAGCACAAAGCAACATATATCAAGCAATAACGAAGTCTAACTCTCTTCCTATGCATCGGCATGTCATAAAAGAACAATTCATGCACACATAGTAAAGGCCAATGCATAGTATAAACAGTTTCTTGCAATTTTATCATATTGGAAACATAGAGAGGTGGAGATATAGTTCCTCTCTCATAATAATTGCAAGTAGGAGCAGCAAGCTCATGCATATTATATTCATCATGTGCGACGGTAAAAGGCAACCCATCAATATAATCCTTAATAAGGGCAAACTTCTCCGATATAGAGTAGTTGGGAGAATTCAAAAAGATAATAGGACTATCATGCGTGGGTGCAATAGCAACAATTTCATTCATAACATAAGGAACTATAGCAAGTTCATCTCCATAAGCATAATTCATATTGGCATCTTGGCCACAAGCATAGCAAGCATCATCAAAAAGGGATATTTCAAGATAATCAACGGGATCATAACAATCATCATAGCAATCATCCTTCGGTAAGCACGAAGGGGAATTAAACAATGTATGAGTTGAAGAGTTACTATCATTAGAAGGTGGGCACGGGTAGCTAATCCACTCTTCCTCCTTTTGTTCTTCGCTCTCCTCCTCATATTTTTCATCCAATGAGCTCACAGTTTCATCAATTTCTTCTTCCATAGACTCCTGCAAAATATTAGTCTCTTCTTGGACAGTGGAGTATTCCTCAATATATGGTTTAACATAAGCATTAGAAGCATAAATATCAACGCAATATTTAAGTATGGCAAAATTTTCAGAATGGTAAAGAGTAGCATCATACTTTTCAATCAAAGAAGAAATTTCATAAGCACCCTTAAAAGCAACAAATTCTTCAATTTGTTGAACATCATAGTAACTATAAACACCCTTAGCATACGAAGATACGATTCCATTATCAATAAACTCACATTGGTAGGGAAGGTGTTTCTTAGGGTTTTCAGAACAACAAGTAAAATCATATATATAACATAAATTCCAAGCATAGCATTGCAAACGATGAATTTGATCCAATAAACGTTTCCCTCTTTCAGATATATGGTGTCGCACATAACAAGCATGCTCATCTAAAGATTTGCCCTCAACTAAGCTAGTTGGGGTTTCAGCACGAGCACATAGGGATCGAAGATGATCCAAGTAATAAGCTTCAGCAGTGTGATAGATTTTGAGTGGTTCTTCAACCATTGGTTCAGTAGGTACAACTATTTTTTTTTGGTATTTTGCGTTTCCTACCCACAACTAAAGATAGAAAACAACTAAGAACAGCAAATAAAAATTACTTAGTGATAAAGCAAACAAGCACACATGAGAATATTCACCCCACGCTATTGCTCCGCGGCAACGGCGCCAGAAAAAGGTCTTGATAACCCACAAGTATAGGGGATCAATTGTAGCCTCTTTCAATAAGTAAGAGTGTCGAACCCAACGAGGAGCTAAAGGTAGAACAAATATTCCCTCAAGTTCTATCGACCACTGATACAACTCTAAGCACGCTTGACGTTCGCTTTACCTAGAACAAGTATGAAACTAGAAGTACTTTGAAGGTGTTTTTGGGTAAGCTTGCAAGAAAGTAAAGAACACGAAAATAAAAGCTAGGGGCTGTTTAGATGAAGACACAGCTAAATTAGTTTTAGTAAAGAGCTTTTGTCAACAAGAAGGTTATTTGTCCCTAGGCAATCGATAACTAGACCGGTAATCATTATTGCAATTTTATTTGAGGGAGAGGCATAAGCTAACATACTTTCTCTACTTGGATCATATGCACTTATGATTGGAACTCTAGCAAGCATCCGCAACTCCTAAAGATTCATTAAGGTAAAACCCAACCATAGCATTAAAGCATCAAGTCCCCTTTATCCCATACGCAAACAACCTACTTACTCGGGTCTGTGCTTCTGTCACTCACGCCACCCACCATAAGCAAGTCATAAACATATTGCAAACCCTACAGCGGGAATCCCTCATGCTTGCGCGACACGGAGAGCACCATAGGACAGCACCAATAATAAAACATACAACTCAAACCAATCATGATCATAAAATAGCCATTAGGACAAAACAGATCTACTCAAACATCATAGGATAGCCATACATCATTGGGAAATAATATATAGCATTGAGCACCATGTTTAAGTAGAGATTACAGCGGGTAAGAGAGAGGTTACACCGCTGCATAGATGGGGGAAGACTTGGTGATGATGGCGGTGAAGTTGTTGGTGAAGATAGAGGTGATGATGATGGCCCCCGGCAGCGCTCCGCCGCCACCGGAAGCAAGGGGGAGAGGCCCCCCCTTCTTCTTCTTCCTTGACCTCCTCCCTAGATGGGAGAAGGGTTTCCCCTCTGGTCCTTGGCTCCCATGGTGTGGGAGGGGCAACAACCCTCCGAGATTGGATCTATCTCTCTGTCTCTCTCTGTTTCTGCGTTCTCTCCGGCTCTGTTTCACCGTTTCGTGTATATATGGAGATCCGTAACTCCGATTGGCCTGAAACCTTTGCCGTGATTTTTTTCCCGAATATTAGCTTTCTTGCCGCAAAAGAAGAGCGTCAACCGCCTTATGGTGGGCTCATGAGGGTAGGGGGCGCGCCCCCTGCCTCGTGACCACCTCGGGCACTGGTTCGCGTTGATTTTCCTTCCGAATTTTCCATATTTTCCAAAAATAAGCTGCGTCCATTTTTATCCCGCTTGGACTCCATTTGATATGGATATTCTGCGAAACCAAAAACATGCAACAGACAGGAACTGGCACTGGGCACTGGATCAATATGTTAGTCCCAAAAATAATATAAAAAGTTGCCAAAAAGTATATGAAAGTTGAATAGTATTGGCATGGAACAATCAAAAATTATAGATACGACGGAGACGTATCATCCGCTTCCTTCTCCTTTTCCTTGGGTTGTTTCTCTCGAAATTGCTGGATTAGGAGTCGACACTGTCGAGTGGTATGCTTTGGATAAATGAAATTACCCTCTTCATCTTTCTTGGTGTGAATGTGCCATGGTAAATCTAGCACATCATTTCCATCTTAATCTTTTACTTTCTTGGGGTTCCACGATCCTTTGGGTTTCCCGTTGAACTTTCCTTGTGTCACAGCTAAGGCTTCTCCAGGAGCAGCTGGCTCGGCCTTGCGCTTCTGCTTCCGACTGGAGTTCCCTCCTCCGGTTTCGTGGGCGACTGTTTTGTGCTTGCCACTCTGGAATTAGTCTTCTTCTTCACTATTGGCGTACTTGGTGGCAATCTCCATCATCGGAGTCAGAGTCATATCTCCTGTCCGACTGAAGTTCAGATTCAACTCCCGATACTTAACGCCTTCTTTGAAGGCACAAATTGCTTGGTGATCTGACACATTCTCGACTGTGTGGTGCAGCGTGATCCATCTCTGGATATAATCCCTCAAAGTTTCATTCGATTTCTGAACGCAACACTGTAATTCTGTCAGCCCTGCCGGCAGTTTGCAAGTACCTTCAAATGTTCTGACAAACACTCCGGCAAGATCTTCCCAAGTATAAATACTACCAGGTGCCAACTGATTTAGCCACGCTCTGGCCGAGCCCTCTAACATCAAAGGAAGGTGCTTCATGGCCACTTCATCGTTGCCACCACCAATCTGTACAAGCACTCGGTAATCCTCAAGCCAAGTGTTAGGCTTGGACTCACCAGTGAACTTACTGACTCCAGTCACCAATCTAAAGTTGGGAGGAATCATCGCAGCCCTTATGGCTCTGCTAAAGCACTCTGGACCTGAGACATGCACTCTGCTGCTGGTTGGAAAATCCCTGTTGCGGTCTTCTCTGTGAGCTCTGTTTCTGTCGACTAAGCCCTGAATGAGAATAGATCTCGCGTCAAAGCCCGGTTCCTTGGGGTCGACTGGAATCCTTCGCCCACCACTATGAGGATGTCTGTCATCATGCTGCCGAGGCATGTATGACCCACTCCTTGGGGGAGGCGTGGGCACTCGATGACGATCATCGTGATCAAGTCGGTGATCATACTGCTCGCGGTTTCTATACTGATCTTGCCGGTCTCCACGCCCCTCACGCCTCGGGGGTGATCTCAGGCTATGAGCCGAATGGACAGTGTCTACAATCACGGATCTGCTATGGATCCTATTCCGCGACTGAGATACTGCTGTATTCTGCTCTCCCGCTGCTCGGAGCAAAGCCCGGATCTACACCAAACCTCGACCAGCCTCTGACTGGGAAGGTTGGATTGACTCCGCTATTCGGGTCGCAGCTGCAATATTCTGGATCGGAGTTCGGTATACCTGAGTCAGAGGCGGAAAAAGTTGGTGTCGACTGAACTCGGGGATACGCTGCTGAGCACGCTCGTTGAGTGCGCGCTGGAGGTTCTCCAGTCGAGTGCGCTCAGCCAAGTTGGCTAGGCGTGCCTCTTCTAAGGCCTGGGCCTCAGGGGTTTCTCCAACGATAGGAGTGTGAAGTGCATCCATGTTCTGGCGGCGAAGTTCTTCCCTCCGCTGCGAAGAGAGGGGTTCGGGGCGGTACTCTTTGTGAACACGCGATGGATCGCTGCCCCCATCGCCTCCGTCTTCACGAGTGAAGCCAGGAGGACTGCATGGTCCATTGACCATCAAAACTTCCGCCGAGGGGTCGCTGCTGTCGCACTCGGATGCAGTCTCTATGGAGCCAGTCGAACAGGCCGTAGAGAGTTTCGTCGGGCTCGATTGCCGTGACTTGGGGGGTGGCCGACTGGCGAGCCACCACATGCCTCACCCACCGCTGAAGCCTAGATCGACCGGAACGCTTGCTCCGGCGGGCTGCAGGGAGGGAGGTCAGCACAGGAGCCGTCCGATACTGAGTCGAAGGCTGCCATGGGAGGACGCCACGGACGCATGCGCGAAAGTGCGTTGCCCTGCGGACGGGGAGTGCCTCGACGTCAAGTGGCGCTTCTTGGAGCCAAGCGGAGTCGTCGGCGACGAATACGAGCGCACCGAGACGGATCTCGCGACCCTCGGCCAAAACTCCGCCCGAAACCATGTTGATGGGGATCGGAAAAATCGCAACTTCTCCAACAAGTCACTAAGACACCTGCCCCACGGTGGGCACCAACTGTCGTGATTCTAAGTCTGACAGTAGAATAGGGGGTAGGGATGTAGAGGCAAGATCCTAGCTATGGAGGAGTTGTACACGCGAGGTTTACGAGTTCAGGCCCTTCTCAGAGGAAGTAACAGCCCTACGTCTCGGGGCCCGGAGGCGGTCGACTGGATTATATGCGTGTGAGTTACAGGGGTGCGAACCCTTGTGCCTGTGGAGGGGGGTGGCTTATATAGAGTGCACCAGGACCCCAGCCAGCCCATGACACAGAGGGTTTAAGGTACATTGAAGAGAGAACATTACTGGTAACGCCCACATTAAAGTGCTGTAAATGCGAATTAAGCCTATAAGTAAATGCTCGATCGTTGCATATGCAGAGTGGCTTTAGCTCTTCTGCCCGTCGAGTGACTTCTACAACGGTCGAGTGACATTGATTCTTCCGAGTGGAACGTTTCTAGTCGAGTGGATGACGGTACCCTATGGATGATCCTGGATTTAGGGTGCTGTCCTAGGGGAGGATGTCTAGGTGAGGTCTATGACCCTACCCTAGGTACGTAGCTTCATCACTTGACACTTGACTTTATTAAAATGCACCAACCACGTGTGTAGCCGTGATGGTCTCTTTTCGACAGAGTCCGGGAAGTGAACACGGTTCTTGTGTTATGCTTGAACGTAAGTAGTTTTAGGATCACTTCTTGATCACTTCTAGTTCACGACCGTGCTTTTCTTCTCTTCTCGCTCTATCTGCATATGTTAGCCACCATATATGTTTAGTGCTTGCTGCAGCTCCTCCTCACTACCCTTTCCTACCCATAAGCTTAAATAGTCTTGATCTCGCGGGTGTGAGATTGCTGAGTCCTTGTGACTCACAGATACTTCCAACTAGTTGCAGGTGCCGATGATACCGTGCAGGTGACGCAACCGAGCTCAAGGAGGAGCTCGATGAAGATCGGGTTCGTTGTGTTGTTTCATTTCCAGTTGATCAGTAGTGGAGCCCAGTCGGGGCGATCGGGGATCTTTTGCATTAGGGGTAGTCTTCTTTTATTTTGGTTTCCGTAGTCGGACCCTAATTGTATTCTGGATGATGTAATGCTATATTTATTGTATTGTGTGAAGTGGCGATTGTAAGCCAACTCCTTATCCCTTTCTTATTCAGTACATGGGATGTGTAAAGATTACCCCTCTTGCAACATGCCTACCATGCGGCTGTGCCTCTAAGTCGTGATCCGACACGTGGGAGATATAGTCGCATCGTGGTTGTTACAAGTTGGTAATCGGAACCTTCCCCGACTTAGGAGCCCCCTTCTTGATCGAATCGCTGGCGTTGTTGAGTCTAGAAAAATGTTTTGAGTCTTATAGGATTATATATATCAGAGAGAAGGATTATTTTTACTCCTCGGTCCCTTCGTCGCTCTGGTGAGGCCTCCTGACGTAGACTTTTGACTCTTCTCTTCTCAAATTTCACGAATTTTTTTACGATCACGTGGGTATCTTGGAATCGTTACACTACAAAAAAAGACACATCCATGAAATTTTGAGCCGAACGAAAAAAATTTGTGTCATACATATGACACTTCTATGACGATAATTGTGACAAAACCTGGTATCATCATAGATGTGGTGGGCTCCTACTTCTATGACAAAAAATCATGACGGAAAATGGGCTTTCCATCCTGGGCGGGCCGGAGACGCAGCTGCATGACATTCTTTGGGCCGTCCATGACGGAAAAAACCGTGGTAGAAGCGAGGGCGAGGAAAATTTCGGGGAGTTCCCGGTTACGGTGGGAGGTCGGGGCCGAGCGATGCGCGTTTCTCTCGTACACATACGCCCGTGTGTGCGAGGCGTTGGCTCTAACTGAACCCGAGCGAGGCGTTGGGCTCTAACTGAACCCGAGCGATTGCACTGCAGGCTACAGCTACGTCTTGAGCTTGCATTGGTTTTCCCCGAAGAGGAAGGGATGATGCAACAGAGTAGCGTAAGTATTTCCCTCAGTTTTTAAGAACCAAGGTATCAATCCAGTAGGAGCCCACGCTCAAGTCCCTCGTACCTGCACAAAGCGATAGCTACTCGCAACCAACGCGATTAGGGGTTGTCAAGCCCTTCACGGTCACTTACGAGAGTGAGATCTGATATATATAATATTTTTGGTATTTTTGGTATAAAGATGCAAAGTAAAAAAGTAAAGGTAAAGTAAAAGGCAAAGCAAGATTAAAGTAATGGAGATTGATATGATGAGAATAGACCCGGGGGCCATAGGTTTCACTAGTGGCTTCTCTCAAGAGCATAAGTATTCTACAGTGGGTGAACAAATTACTGTTGAGCAATTGATAGAATTGAGCATAGTTATGAGAATATCTAGGCATGATCATGTATATAGGCATCACGTCCGTGACAAGTAGATCGAAACGATTCTGCATCTACAACTATTACTCCACTCATCGACCGCTATCCAGCATGCATCTAGAGTATTAAGTTAAAAACAGAGTAACGCCTTAAGCAAGATGACATGATGTAGAGAGATAAATTCAGGCAATGTGAAATAAACCCCATCTTGTTATCCTCGATGGCAACGATACAATACGTGCCTTGTGCCCCTTCTGTCACTGGGTAAGGACACCGCAAGATCGAACCCAAAGCTAAGCACTTCTCCCATGGCAAGAACTACCAATCTAGTTGGCCAAACCAAACAGATAATTCGAAGAGACTTGCAAAGATAACCAATCATACATAAAAGAATTCAGAGAAGATTCAAATATTATTCATAGATAGACTTGATCATAAACCCACAATTCATCGGTCTCAACAAACACACCGCAAAAAGAAGATTACATCGAATAGATCCCCACAAGAGAGGGGGAGAACTTTGTATTGAGATTCAAAGAGAGAGAAGAAGCCATCTAGCTACTAACTATGGACCCGAAGGTCTAAGGTAAACTAGTCACACTTCATCGGAGAGGCTATGATGATGTAGAAGCCCTTCGTGATGACGGCCCTCTTCGGGCGGAGCTCTGGAACAGGCCCCAAGATGGGATCTCATGGATACAGAAAGTTGCGGCGGTGGAATTAGGTTTTTGGCTCCTGTTCTGATCGTTTGGGGGTACGTGTGTATATATAGGAGGAAGAAGTACGTCGGAGGAGCAGCGAGGGGCCCACGAGGCAGGGGCGCGCCCTAGGGGGGCCCCCACCCTCGTGACCGCCTCTTTTATTCCTTCGAGCAGGGTCCAAGTCTCCTGGATCACGTTCCGTGAGAAAATCACGTTCCCGAAGATTTTATTCCGTTTGCATTCTGTTTGATATTCCATTTATCCGAAACACTGAAATAGGCAAAAAAAACAACAATTCTGGGCTGGGCCTCCGGTTAATAGGTTAGTCCCAAAAATAATATAAAAATGGAAAATAAAGCCCAATATAGTCCAAAACAGTAGATAATATAGCATGGAGCAATAAAAAATTATGGATACGTTGGAGATGTATCAGGCATCCCCAAGCTTAATTCCTGCTCGTCCTCGAGTAGGTAAATGATAAAAAGAGAATTTTTGATGCGGAGTGCTACTTGGCATAATTTCAATGTAAATCTTCTTAATTGTGGTATGAATATTCAGATTAGAAAGATTCAAGACAAAAGTTTATATTGACATAAAAAATAATAATACTTCAAGCATACTAATAAAGCAATTATGTCTTCTCAAAATAACATGGCCAAAGAAAGTTATCCCTACAAAATCATATAGTCTGGCTATGCTCCATCTTCACCACACACAAAGTATTTAAATCATGCACAACCCCGATGACAAGCCAAGCAATTGTTTCATACTCTAAATTTTCCAAAACTTTTTCAATCTTCACGCAATACATGAGCGTGAGCCATGGATATAGCACTATAGGTGGAATAGAATGGTGGTTGTGGAGAAGACAAAAAGGAGAAGATGGTCTCACATCAACTAGGCGTATCAACGGGCTATGGAGATGCCCATCAATAGAAATCAATGTGGGTGAGTAGGGATTGCCATGCAATGGATGCACTAGAGCTATAAGTATATGAAAGCTCAAAAAGAAACTAAGTGGATGTGCATCCAACTTGCTTGCTCATGAAGACCTAGGGCAATTTTTGAGGAAGCCCATCATTGGAATATACAAGCCAAGTTCTATAATGTAAAATTCCCACTAGTATATGAAAGTGATAACATGAGAGACTCTCTACTATGAAGATCATGGTGCTACTTTGAAGCACAAGTGTGGTAAAAGGATAGTAACATTGTCCCTTCTCTCTTTTTCTCTCATCATTTTTTTATTATTTGGGAATTTTCTCTTTTTTATGGCCTCTTTTTATTTGGGCTTCTTTGGCCTCTTTTTTTAATTTTTTTCGTCTGGAGTCTCATCCCGACTTATGGGGGAATCATAGTCTCCATCATTCTTTCCTCACTGGGACAATGCTCTAATAATGATGATCATCACACTTTTATTTTTCTTATAACTCAACAATTACAACTTGATACTTTAGAACAAAATATGACTCTATGTGAATGCATCCGGCGGTGTACCGGGATATGCAATATGACAATGATAAATGTGTCATGAGCGGAACGGTGGAAAGTTGCATGGCAATATATCTCAAAATGGCTATGGAAATGCCATAATAGGTAGGTATGGTGGCTATTTTGAGGAAGGTATATGGTAGGTGTATGATACCGGTGAAAGGTGCGCGGTATTAGAGAGGCTAGCAAAGGTGGAAGGGTGAGAGTGCGTATAATCCATGGACTCAACATTAGTCATAAAGAACTCATATACTTATTGCAAAAATCTAGAAGTTATCAAAGCATAGTATTACGCGCATGCTCCTAGGGGGATA
Source organism: Triticum dicoccoides (assembly GCF_002162155.2). Classification (NCBI taxonomy): domain Eukaryota; kingdom Viridiplantae; phylum Streptophyta; class Magnoliopsida; order Poales; family Poaceae; genus Triticum; species Triticum dicoccoides. Next base: position 28,474,963 of record NC_041388.1, read on the forward strand.
GATTGGTAGGAAAAGACCATCGCTCGTCCCCGACCGCCACTCATAAGGAAGACAATCAATAAATAAATCATGCTCCGACTTCATCACATAACGGTTCACCATACGTGCATGCTACGGGAATCACAAACTTTAACACAAGTATTGTTTAAATTCACAACTACTCAACTAGCATGACTTTAATTTAATCACCTCCATATCTCAAAACAATTATCATGCTTCAATCTTTTCTTAGTATTCAACACACTCAAAAGAAAGTTTCACAAATCTTGAATACCAAGCATATTATTATTAAGAAAACTACCATGCTATTAAGAGACTCTCAAAATAATTTAAGTGAAGCATGAGAGATCAATAGTTTATTTAAAACAAATCCACCACCGTGCTCTAAAATATCTAAGTGAAGCACATAGAGCAAAATTATAATGCTTAAAAGATATAAGTGAAGCACATAGAGCAAAATTATCTAGCTCAAAAGATATAAGCGAAGCACATAGAGTATTCTATCAAATTTTAATTCATGTATGGCTCTCTCAAAAGGTGTGTACAGCAAGGATGATTGTGGCATAGTAAGACACAAAGACACAAATAATACAAGACGCTCCAAGCAAAACACATATCATTTTGGTGAATAAAAATATAGCTCCAAGTAAATTACCGATGGAAGTGGACGAAAGAGGGGATGCCTTCCGGGGCATCCCCAAGCTTTGACTTCTTTGTGTCCTTGGATTATCTTGGGGGTGCCAAGCGCATCCCCAAGCTTAGGCTCTTGCCACTCCTTGTTCCATGATCCATCAAAAGAATTCACCCAAAACTAGAAAACTTCACAACACAAAACTCAAAATAGAAAACTCGTGAGCTCCGTTAGCGAAAGAAAACAAAAGACCACTTCAAGGTACTGTAATTAACTCATTATTTATTTATATTGGTGTTAAACCTACTGTATTCCAACTTCTCTATGGATTATAAACTATTTTACTAGCCATAGATTCATCAAAATAAGCAAACAACACACGAAAAACAGAATCTGTCAAAAACAGAATAGTCTGTAGTAATCTGTAGCTAGCGCAAGATCTGGAACCCCCAAAATTCTTAAGTAGATTGCTGGACGTGAGGAATTTATCTATTAATCATCTGCAAAAAGAATTAACTAAATATCACTCTCCAAATAAAAATGACAGCAGTTCTCGTGAGCGCTAAAGTTTCTGTTTTTTACAGCAAGTTCAAGAAGACTTTCCCCAAGTCTTCCCAGCGGTTCTACTTGGCCCAAACACTAATTAAACACAAAAAACACAACCAAAACAGAGGCTAAATAATCTATTTATTACTAATCAGGATCAAAAAGCAAGGAATAAAAATAAAATTGGGTTGCCTACCAACAAGCGCTATCGTTTAACGCCCCTAGCTAGGCATAAAAGCGAGGATAGATCTAGGTATTGCCATCTTTGGTAGGCAATCCATAAGTGGATCTCACGATAGTTTCATATGGTAACTTTATTTTCTTTCTAGGAAAGTGTTCCATGCCATTTTTAATGGAAATTGAAATCTAATATTCCCTTCCTTCATATCAATAATTGCACCAACCGTTCTAAGGAAAGGTCTACCAAGAATAATAGGGGAAGAAGGATTGCAATCTATATCAAGAACAATGAAATCTACTGGCACATAATTCCTATTTGCAACAATAAGAACATCATTAATCCTTCCCATAGGTTTCTTAATAGTGGAATCCGCAAGATGCAAGTTTAGAGAGCAATCATCAAAACTACGGAAATCTAGTAAACCACACAAAGTCTTGGGAATAGTAGAGACACTGGCACCCAAATCACACAAAGCATAAAACTCATGATCTTTAATTTTAATTTTAATAGTTGGTTCCCACTCATCATAGAGTTTTCTAGGAATAGAAACTTTCAACTCAAGTTTTTCTTCATAAGATTGCATCAAGGATTCAACAATATGTTCGGTGAAGGCTTTATTTTGACTATAAGCATGTGGAGAATTTAGCACGGATTGCAAAAAGGAAATACAATCAATTAAAGAGCAACTTTCATAATTAAATTCCTTGAAATACAATATAGTGGGTTTAGCAACATCTAGATTTTTATTTCTTTCAATCCCACTTTCATCAATTTCATCATTAAGATCTAAATACTCCAAATTTTTAGAACGCCTTCTAGGTAAAGGAAGATCATATTCACTTTCATCAAGATTAATATTGCAAAATAAAGATTTAATAGGAGACACATCAATAACTTTTATATCTTCATCTTGATTTTCATAGGAATCCGGTTTAGCAGCCATCTTATTAACTAAGGTGGCTTGCATATCTGAAATTTCATCAGTCATCTTTTCTAGACGAGCAATTTGGGATCTTATACCCTCAAATTCTTTAGACATATCATCAAGCTCTTTATTCATATAACTCATAAAACTTTTTTGTTCCTTAAGCTCATTTCTAAACAAATTATTATGCTCAAATTGCAAAACCATAAACTTCCTAACATTGGTTTCGATCTCCTCTAACCTTTTAAGGTGAAGATCACCAAATCTCGGTTGAGCCATCGCGACAAACAAGCAATCTAACACACGAGCAAACAAAAGCAAACGGGCAAAAAGAGGCAAATAGAGAGGGAGGATAGGGAGAGAGAGGGCAAATAAAACGGCAAGGGTGAATTGGGGGGAGAGGAAAACGAGAGGCAAATGGCAAATAATGTAATGCGAGAGATAGGGATTGTGATGGGTACTTGGTATGTTGACATTTTGCATAGACTCCCCGGCAACGGCGCCAGAAATCCTTCTTGCTACGTCTTGAGCTTGCGTTGGTTTTCCCCGAAGAGGAAGGGATGATGCAGCAGAGTAGCGTAAGTATTTCCCTCAGTTTTTGAGAACCAAGGTATCAATCCAGTAGGAGCCCATGCTCAAGTCCCTCGTACCTGCACAAAGTGATAGCTACTCGCAACCAACGCGATTAGGGGTTGTCAAGCCCTTCACGATCACTTACGAGAGTGACATCTGATAGATATAATATTTTTGGTATTTTTGTATAAAGATGCAAAGTAAAAAGTAAAGGCAAAGTAAAAAAAGCAAAGCAAGATTAAAGTAATGGAGATTGATATGATGAGAATAGACCCGGGGGCCATAAGTTTCACTAGTGGCTTCTCTCAAGATCATAAGTATTCTACGGTGGGTGAACAAATTACTGTTGAGCAATTGACGGAATTGAGCATAGTTATGAGAATATCTAGGCATGATCATGTATATAGGCATCACGTCTGTGACAAGTAGATCGAAACGATTCTGCATCTACTACTATTACTCCACTCATCGACCGCTATCCAGCATGCATCTAGAGTATTAAGTTAAAAACAGAGTAACGCCTTAAGCAAGATGACATGACGTAGAGAGATAAATTCATGCAATATGAAATATACCCCATCTTGTTATCCTCGATGGCAACGATACAATACGTGCCTTGCTGCCCCTTCTGTCACTTGATAAGGACACCGCAAGATTGAACCCAAAGCTAAGCACTTCTCCCATGGCAAGAACTACCAATCTAGTTGGCCAAACCAAACGGATAATTCGAAGAGACTTGCAAAGATAACCAATCATACATAAAAGAATTCAGAGAAGATTCAAATATTATTCATAGATAGACTTGATCATAAACCCACAATTCATCTGTCTCAACAAACACACCGCAAAAAGAAGATTACATCGAATAGATCCCCACAAGAGAGGGGGAGAACTTTGTATTGAGATGCAAAGAGAGAGAAGAAGCCATCTAGCTACTAACTATGGACCCGAAGGTCTGAGGTAAACTACTCACACTTCATCGGAGAGGATATGATGATGTAGAAGCCCTTCGTGATGACGGCCCTCTTCCGGCGGAGCTCTGGAACAGGCCCCAAGATGGGATCTCGTGGATACAGAAAGTTGCGGCGGTGGAATTAGGTTTTTGGCTCCTGTTTTGATCGTTTGGGGGTACGTGTGTATATATAGGAGGAAGAAGTACGTCGGAGGAGCAACGAGGGGCCCACGAGGCAGGGGGCGCGCCCTAGGAGGGCGCACCCCCCACCCTCGTGACCGCCTCTTTTGTTCCTTGGAGCAGGGTCCAAGTCTCCTGGATCACGTTCGGTGAGAAAATCACGTTCCCGAAGATTTTATTCCGTTTGGACTCCGTTTGATATTCCGTTTGTCCAAAACACTGAAATAGGCAAAAAATAACAATTCTGGGCTGGGCCTTCGGTTAATAGGTTAGTCCCAAAAATAATATAAAAGTGGAAAATAAAGCCCAATATAGTCCAAAACAGTAGATAATATAGCATGGAGCAATCAAAAATTATAGATACGTTGGAGACGTATCAGCTACGCGTTACTGAACCCAAGCGATCGATTGATGGCTGTTAACTGAACCCGATCGAGCGATTCCTTCGCTACTGCTGCTAACTGAAGCCGATCGATGCTGCCTCTGGATGAACAGTGAGCATTGCGAGGAGGGTTGGATGAACAGTTCCCGGTGGGGGTGGATGAACAGGGACCCGTGGTGTTGCCTCTGGATGAATAGGACCCCGATCGATCGAGCCGGTTGGGGCTGGATGAACAGGACCCCGTGGAGGGCTGGATGAACAGGACCACCCCATGGAGGGCAGGATGAACAGTAGACGGTGGAGGGCAAGATGAATAGTAGCCCGTGGAGGGGTGGTTGAACAGGAGCCCGTGGAGAGGGCTGGTTGAACAGTAGCCGGTGGAGTAGCGCACGGTGGAGCCTGGATGAACAAGAGCCCGTGGATGAACAGTCGCAGGTGGAGGCTGGACGAGGTCGACGGTGGATGAACAGTAGCTCGTGGAGGCTGGAAGGGGTCGGCGGTGGAGATGAACGGTATCTCGTGGAGTCCCGTTTTGCGGTACGCCACACCCCTCCCTATGAACAGGACCCCCGTTTCGACCGTAGCGCTCCAACACAAGTATGTTTCGTCCGTTTTGCGGTACGCCACACCCTCCCGATCAACAGGACCCCCGTTTCGACAGTAGGAGGTCCGCTTCCTCCGTTTGCGGTACGTCAGACCCCTCCCGATCAACAGGACCCCGTTCCGAATGTAGGAGGTCGGTTTCCTTCGTTGTGCGGTACGCCAGGCCTCGTTTCCATCGCATGTTCCGTCCAAGCCGTCCCGATGAACACGACGCATTCCGTTGCCGCCCCATGAACACGACGCATTCCGTTGCCTCCCCATGAACACGACGACGACGTTGTTTCTCCGTTCCTACTCAGCCATGTACATGAGCTCTGGCCGTACGTATGCGTGAGTAGGCGTTCGAGGCCCCGCCCGTATGTACACATACGTGGCCATATTTTCTTTCTTGCACACTGGCCGCCTCTACTACGACACGTGCGCGCCTCTACATCGACTAGTATATATGTACGTACACGTTCGCGGCCAGAATGACAACGCTACGTACGCTTCGACCAGGTGGGTCCCGACTGTTAGGCACTTCCTTGCGTGCGAAGATGTAGCTGGTGGGTCCTAGCAGTCAGGGGGTGAAATACGGTGGCCCGTCCGGTGGGCCCGGCTGTCAGGTGGAGGAATAATTATTTTGCACGTAATAAGGAGGCACTTCCTTGCTGCGGCCGTGGACCCAGCTGTCAGCCTCTCCACGTACAGTCCACGTCCGATGGAAGCCATTCCTTGACCACGCTGACCACGCCACGCCGAGAGCACTAGGGCGGTGGACGACGGCGAGGCCTAGGAAGGGGACGACACGGAGCCGAGGAAGACATGTCAGTCGATGCCCACGCATAGAGGAGTACGAGGGTTCACTGGTTCGCTGCGGTGTGAGGCTGTCGTCGCCGCAGAATAACAGGGGGTGTGGGTGAGTAGAGGGATGGCCTGGCCAGCGGTGGGAGTAGTAGGGGGCGGTGAGGCCTCCGCCGCATCGCAGCCGGCCACGGGAGGCAGGAGCATGAGGCACGACCGGCGCTGGTTTGGGAGGCTGGAGCAAGAAGACCAGAGGTTGAAGAAGCACTACGGCCGTTGGATGGACATCGTACGGTCACTGGAGCTAGACTTATGCATATTGACTAAGTTGACAAAGCCCTCCGTCCCCATCAACTTAGTAGGCCCACAAGTCAGCCTGCCACTATACTGGGTCCCAGCAAACAGGGGGAGTATTCATTTTTTGTGCGTAATAAGGAGGCACTTCCTTGCGTGCGAAGATATAGCTGGTGGGTCCGAGCTGTCAGCGGCGGTAACGTTTTTTCGTGAAATACAGAGGCCCTTTCGGTGGGTCCCTGATGTTAGGTGGAGGAATCATTATTTTGCGCGTAATAAGGAGGCATTTCCTTGCGTGCAGCAGTGGACCCAGCTGTCGGCCTCTCCACGTAAAGTCCTTCAGATGCATGTCGGTCGTTGACCACGTTGACCAGGCCGCGCCGAGAGCACCAGGGCGGTGGACGACGGTGAGGCCTAGGAAGGGGACGACACGGAGGCAGGGAAGACTCGGCAGTTGTTTCCCACGCGGAGGGGAGTACGACTGTATGAGGGTTTACTGGTTCGTCTGTCGTCGCCGGAGAATAATATCAGGTGTGGGTGAGTAGAGGGATGGCTAGGCCAGCGATGGGAGTACGGTCGGGCGGTGAGGCCTGTGCGGCAGCACAGCCGGCCGCGAGGAGGAGGGAGCAGGCAGTCCCGCCGGCGCTTGTTTGAGCGGCTGGAGCAGGAAGAGCAGAGATTGAAGAAGCACGACGGCCGTTGGATGGACATCCAACAGTCAGTGCTTGTGCGTCAACCTTTTTTTAGAAAAGCCTCAAATCTGTGGAAAACAGCATACAGCCCACCTGCCATTATTTTTAATAATTTACAGCCCATTTGCTAATTCTTAAGGTTTTTTTGGAGCCCATATTCTTTTTGTTAGCATTACAGCCCATATTGTGGCAACGGTTAAACAATTATACGAAATTTTGCATATTTCGGTGCGGTCCGAACTGTTTTTAATCCCGAAATTTCGACTCACATTCAAACTGATTTTAAAAATAAATGTATATCAATATAAAATCCAACAAATTCTCCACACATAAAAATTAATGTAATTTAAAATCTTGAAATAAAAAAAGATATTTGAAACTAATTGCCGGTTTGATGTGTTTTAAAAATGTACAACCCATTTCTCATTGCTGATGGGCCATTTTTCTCGGCCAGCCGAATGAAAGCTCTCCTCGTCTTGAAAGATTTGTAGCCCAACAGGCCTGACAAAGTGATTTACTTGGAAAATCACAAAAAAACTAGGCTGTGGCCGTGGACCCAGCTGTCAGCCTCTCCACGTATAGTACTCTTCCGATAGAAGTCGTTCCTTGACCACGTTGACCACGGCGCACGGAGAGCACCTCGGCGATGGACAACGGCGAGGCCTAGGAAGGGGACGACGCGGCAGTGGAAGCCCGCGCGGAGAGAACTACGAGGGTTCACTGGTTCGGATGCGGTGTGAGGCTGCCGTTGCCGCAGGGCCTGGCCAGCGGTGGGAATAGTAGGGGCGACGAGGCCTCTGCGGCAGCACAGCCGGCTACGGGAGGCAGGAGCATGCGGCACGACCGGCGCTGCTTTGGGTGGCTGGAGCAAGAAGACCAGAGGTTGAAGAAGCACTACGACCGTTGGATGGATATCGTATGGTCACTGGAGCTAGAATCGTTCATATTGACTAAGTTGACAAAGCCTTTCGTCCCCGTCAACTTAGTAGGCCCACAAGTCAGCCTCCCAGCAAGGTGGGTCCCAGCTAGCCGGGGGAGTATTCATTTTTTTGTGCGTAATAAGGAGGCACTTCCGATGGGTCCGAGCTGACAGCAGGGGGACATTTTTTTTGCGAAATACGATGGCCCGTCCGGTGGGTCCCAGTAGTCAGGGGGAAATGATTTTTTCGCAAAATACTGGTGGCCCGTCTGATGGGTCCCCACTGTCAGGTGGAGGAATAATTATTTTTCGCGTAATAAGGAGGCACTTCCTTGCGGCTGCCATGGACCCAGCTGTCAGCCTCTCCATGTACAGTACTCTTCCGATGGAAGTCGGTCGTTGACCACATTGACCACGCCGCGCCGAGAGCGCCACGGTGGTGGACGACGGCGAGGCCTAGGAAGGGGACGACGTGGAGCCGTGCAAGACGCGGCAGTGGATGCCCACGCGGAGAGGAGTACGAGCGTTCACTGGTTCAACTGGTGTGAGGCTGCCGTCGCCGCAGAATAACAGGGGGTGTGGGTGAGTGGAGGGATGGCCTGACCAGTGGTGGGAGTAGTATGGGGGCGGTGAGGCCTCCGCGGTAGCACAGCCGGCCACGGGAGGCAAGAGCAGGCGGCACGACCGGCGCTGCTTTAGGCGGCTGGAGCAAGAAGACCAGAGGTTGAAGAAGCACTATGGCCGTTGGATGGACATCATACGGTCACTGGAGTATTGACTAAGTTGACAAAGCTCTCCGTCCCTGTCAACTTAGTAGGCCCACAAGTTAGCCCAACAATATGGTGGGTCCTAGCTAGCAGGGGGTATTCATTTTTTGGGTGTAATAAGGAGGCACTTCCTTGCGTGCGAAGATATAGCTGGTGGGTCCGACCTGTCAGTGGGGGGAACGTTTTTTTTGCGAAATACAGAGGCCCTTCCTATGGGTCCTACCTGTCAAGTGGAGGAATCATTATTTTGCGCGTAATAAGGAGGCATTTCCTTGCGTGCGGCCATGGACCCAGCTGTCAGCCTCTCCACGTACAGTCCACTTCTGATGGATGTCATTCATTGACCACGTTGACCAGGCCGCGCCGAGAGCACCAGGGCAGTGGATGACGGCGAGGCCTAGGAAGGGAACGACACAGAGCCAGGGAATACTCGGCAGTTGTTTCCCGCGCGGAGGAGTACAAGGTTTTACTGGTTCGTCTGCCGTCGCCGGAGAATAACAACATGTGTGGATGAGTAGAGGGATGGCTAGGCCAGTGATGGGAGTACGGTGGGGCCGTGAGGCCTACGCGGCAGCATAGCCGGCCACGAGAGAAGGGAGCAGGCAGTCCCGTCGGCGCTTGTTTGAGCGGCTTGAGCATGAAGAGCAGAGATTGAAGAAGCACGACAGCCGTTGGATGGACATCCAACAGTCACTGCTCTCGTGTGTTGAATAAGTTGACAGGACGTTGCGTGTGCATCAACCTTTTTTTATGAAAGCATACGCATCAACCTGTAGTAGGCGCACAAGTCAGCCTCAAATCTGTGGAAAATAGCATACATCCCATCTGCCATTATTTCTAATAATGTACAACCCATTTGCTAATTCTTAAGAATTTTTTTGGAGCCCATCTTCTCTTTGTTAGCATCACACCCCATATTGTGGCCACGGTTAAAAAGTATACGAAATTTTGCATATTTCGGTGCGGTCAACTGTTTTTAATCCAGAAATATCGATTCACATTCAAACTATTTTGAAAAAAAATTATATAAATATAAAATCCAAATAATTGTCCACGCATAAAAATCAATGGAATTTAAGATCTTGTAATGAAAAAAAATTGAAACTAATTCCCAGTTTGATGTGTTTTAAAAATGTACAGCCCATTTCTGGGCAAACCGAATGAAACTCTCCTCATCTTGAAAGATTTGCAGCCCAGCAGGGCCGATAAAGCAAGTAGGCCTTGTTTGGCTATTTCTTAAAAAAAATAGAACTGGGCTAGCCATTTTCAGCAAGAAAAAACACAACTGGGCTCATGATGTGGTAAACATAAATAAAACCCTGGCTAGACGGGCCACAGCCCCCGCACAGCCCCGTTGTTACCCTGATCCGTCGCTAAAACTAGTATAAATAACAACTGCTTGTTCCTCAAAAAAACTGCGCGACTTGCTGGGTCCCTGGTGTCAGCCGCTCGTAGTGTAATTCCCTCGTTTATTGACTACGTTGACAATGGCGTTAGCCCCAGATGTCCAACCATTAGGAGGAACCATATTTTTGGGCTTGTACTATAGAGGCACTTGCTTGCGTACTGCCATGATGCTGGTGGGTCCCTACTGTCATCCTCTCCATGTACAGTCATCTTCTTGTTCCTCGATGTTGACAACATTGACAACGCAAGAGGGCGGCGCACCGCGCACGGCGAGCGAACCAAGGCCGCAAGGTGGAGGACGACGGCGAGGCCACGGACGGAATGAACAGGAGCCGTTGAAGATGCGCCGGTCCAGTCTCATGCAGAGGGGAGTACGAGGGTCGACTGGTTCGGGCGCGGGTGCGTGTTGGGGCTGACGTCGCCGGAGAATAACAGGACGTGTGGGGGAATAGAGGGAGGGACTGGCCAACGTTGGAGGGCATGTACGGTAGGGCGGCAGAGGCGCAACCAGCCATGGGAGGTGGGAGCAGGCGGAGCCGATGGGGTGGTTTGGTTTGGGCGATTGGAGGAAGAAGAAGACAAGAGATAGAAGATACACGACAGATGTTGGATGTCAATCCAACGGCTGGTAGGCAGAATCGTTTGTTGACTGGCTAGTAAGTCGACACCACCTTGGATAGGCTATTTCCTCGCGGGTCCCAAATGTCAGAATCCAAATCTGTCACTGTCATGCAGCCTTTCCCATGAAAATTTACAACCCATTTGATGTGCTAGTTCGAAATAAGTTTGTGGGTGCTGGTGGGGGCTAATCACTTGGCTTCTGTAATGCACAGTGAGCTCAAGCAGCCGGTGAGAGTGGTGTTATTTCCGTTGGTTTGGATTTGTTACAATATTTCACTCTAAATTAAATGAATGGCAAGCCATTCATATAGTTTCAAAGAAAATATGACAGTCACAGCCAAGTTGAAAAGGGCAGGAACATCTAACTCCAGCTTACAAACTGTACAAAAGCACAAGGGTTAATTGTTCATCAGGTTTACAAAAAACCAGATTGAAAAGGGCAACAACATCTAACTCGACCACTATTTTTGGCAGTCACAATCAAATGGATCGGTCAGGTCCATAGAATGAACATCCTGGGTCGTAAAATTTACTGGATTATGACCACAATATGTTGTAAATAGAAGCCCGGCACGTTCAGAAGCTCTTTTGCCCACCTGAAACTCCTTTTTTTGCTCTTCGACATACCCATCCGTCAAAACCATCCTACTGATAAACTTAAGCCTGATGGACAATAGTAACCTCGAATTCAGCAAGAAGAATGTGACAAATCTTGTGTTTGCACGGTTGGCTACATATTGTTCTAGTGTTATTGTCTTCAATCGAATCTCATGAGAAGTGAGAAAATCCTGATGCTTACGAATCCACCAATTGGTTATAACTTTCTTACCCCGTCCTGTAGCCTAAATAGACATGAAGATTGAAAACAGTTAAGGTCTAAAAGAAGAGTGTCGAAAGAGCAACAGCTGAACGGTTAATTCTAGTACACTATATGCAGGCTTCCAATGTGCGTGAAATTATCACCTTTATATACAACTTCTCCAGACATGGAAAGCATTGCAGCAAGCCAATAATCTTGTTCAGATCAAAACTATTCATTTGGATATATAACATCTTGACAGAATCCAGCACCATTGATAGGCCATCCATGGAGAAACTCTTCATTGAGCATAGAACATAATATTAGTACAAAATGTGTACTCCAAGATGATATATAAATTATGCACAGAAATTTAAATGCAGCTTATGGTTACAAGTGTAGATGATAATATAAAGTACCTGAAGAACTGTGGAGCCAAACACCATATTGAAATGAGCACAGAGATCATGTATTACACCCAAGGTCTCCAGTTTAGGCGCAGAGAGGACGGTTATTTGCAACGGTGAATAACTAGAATCAAGGATCAACCTTTGAAGTGAAGGGGCATCTTGGATGATGAGCTGCCTTCCGTCAAAAGAAATTCCAATTCTTACAAGGTTAGGCGACTTTATTTGGAGACAACCGATTCTAATTGTGAAAACAAGCACCAAGCACTCCAGCGCAGGGCAATAGGAGTGGATGATGCTATGCAATGAGGCCTCCGATATACAAACCCGCACAAGTGAAAGTTTCTTGAGAAATGGGAGTCGAAGGTTTAGTACCAGATTGTCTGGTAGGTAGCACTGCGCAAAGGTGGCGGTGTGGAGAGAGGACGAAAACCCCGAGATGGACATCGGTGCTGAGGGCACAAGTTCATGGCGTTCGGTATGTGGTATGTGATTTCCAGGGGAATAGTAGAACTCAAGTAGTTGTAGTTCTGTGAATTCAGGGGATTCCAGCCAGGCGTCCACCGTGCAGGGCATGGTATGCTTGCTCAGGTAGCATGACGGGATGAAGAGGCTTTGAGCGGAGCCCTGGTGGGAGGAGATGATGGCTCTGGGGATTTCAAAATCATTGAAGAGAGATAGCTGACGACAGTCGAGATTAAGGGGAACGGCGCACCATAGAGGGCGCCACCGAATTGAGAGGACTTGGGTGCGGCAGCAATCCTTGGTGGGGAGAAGCGAGATGATCTCCCCAAGGATGGCGTTTGGGAGATCGCTGATGCGGTCCACCCGAGATTCTACGGGTTCCTGGTGGGGGCGGCGTCGCCGCTTCTCCCCGCGCTGCCGGGTGCGGGATCTACAACAGGTGTCGCCGCTGGCGGGAGCCTCATCTTCTTGGCGCTGGGGTCAGTCGACTCCATTTTCCTCGAGGGCGTCGCGTCGCGCTCACGGATTTGAGCAGAGTAATGAATGACGAGCCTAGTTGTAGTGCAAGCGAAGAAGAAGGCGAGCTGGGGTTTTCTGTAGGAGTGAGGAAGAAGGGGAGCTGGGGTTTTCTGTAGGAGTGAGGTGAGGAATTTGGGGGTACGAGTGGAGCGAGCTGACGTGAGGTGGGTAGGAGCGAGGAGGAAGAAGAGCACCCAGGTTTTTGAATTGATTTTACTATTTACTAGTGTGGATGGGATGTTTTGTCTTGGGACCCGAGAAACAATTACTACTAGTACAGTGGAGACACTCTACAGCTACCCAGAAAAACAATTACTACTAGTACAATGGAGACACTCTACCGCTTCTGGCTCCTCCTAGGTCGTTGAAACGTCTCCCTCTACTGAATGCCATTATACTTTTGTTCACCGACATGCGGGCCATGCAGCGCGCGGGCCCAAATGCCATCCACCAAATTAGAAGGCAGTATGCAGGCGGAGAGTCACCCCGGTCGTAGCGTGGCAGTAACGAGCCGTCGTATCACAAAACTCCACCTCCCCGCAGTCTAAGCTTGACGGACGAAGCAACCATCATTTCACTCTTCGCTGAATCCCCTTCTCCCTCACCGTCTTCAAGAAAGGCAACACTTGCATCTGCCACTGTTCTTCTCTCGGAACGAAGGGAAGGTAAGCGGATCCGTGATGTTGGTATATTTTCGTTCAGAGGAAAAAAAGAACTTTTGCAAAGCAGTAACCGATCCTCACTCTCTTTTTTCTTTCATTGTCATTGTGATTGTGTTTTCCTTTCAGTGGACTCCTAGTATTCGTCAGTTTCATGATGGACCAAGGAGAACCAGGCAAAGATCTGCCGATATTGGAGCAGACGCGGGAGGCTGATCCCCACGAGACAGAGAGCTCCAAGAAGATGGAGGCAACCACCGAGGCGACCCCAGATACTGAGATGGTCAACGCCCCGTTTGAGGTTACAACCCCCGTGGCACTGCAGAAGCAGTTTTCCCCCTTCGAGGATGTGTCCCCCCGCTGAGCTGCCCAAGATGATTTCCTTCTTTGCCGATCTCGATTGTGGTTTTTCATCTAAGTATGTGGTGATTTTTTTAGAAAAGGAAGTATGTGGTGATTAATAATGCAAAATTTTATTAGCTTCGATGCCATGGTATATGTAGTGGTTTAAATAACTTGTGTTTCTTATACTGAAAAGTAATTCAGAATTTGTTTCTGTTTCAATTAGAGCCCTGATGCAGACAAGGATTGTGTGGTTGTACATGTCACTCGCTATGAGGCGGACGACCTAAATATACGCACTGGGAAAACAGAGTTCTTAGGCTGTTGGATCCTGGAAGCCATTTGTGGTTATACCAATGAAGAGTTGTATTCCAGCCTCACTGTTGTCAGGCGTGTTGTCCAGGGTGTACTGATGCACAAGAAGTTCAAAGCTACTCCTTCGTTTGTGAGGAATACTATTCTTGTCAAGCTTACGCAGGAAGATGATGTGGCATGCCTCCACAAACAAGTTTATCAGTGGCAAGGCCACGAGGTTGTCTTCATGAAGGTTCACAGGATTGAGCTGCTGCAGGACGTCCTCGATGATGTTCATGGCAAGGTCCGTCTTGTGTCTAGCCCAAATTAGAGCGAGGCATGAAATAGTTTCCCTAGCTAGTGTTTAATAGTAGTTTGGATTGTGTCTAATTATCCGAACCTTGCATGTTATCGACCCCTTTGGGGCTAGTACTCTGTTTGAATCTGTCTATGGGAACTGCTGCTACTTTTGTGTGCCCGTGAATCATGTGAGAACCATCGTAATTGTTGCCGAAACAGATTCGTCCTCACTAGTTTTTTCATGAATATGGCATGGTAAGACATAAGTTGTCATGGTTTATCATACGAGCAGTGTGTGTTTAGATGAAATAGAGCACTCGTTCGAGAACCGTGCGCCGACGTATACATAAGTACTTGTAAACACTGTTGGTGCTACCCCACTTGTAAGAAGTTGTACAAAACACGACACATTGGCTCAGCTCGCTTCAACACTAGGCTATCAACCAGCTAACAATCGACAATCTGTTGTCTGACATATAAGCAACTATGTATCTTGTTACAGTGGTTCATGCAGTTAATTAAGGCCACAATGTAATAAATTCCAAACATTCACACGCAAGTCCAGCGCTCATGTGGAACACTCACATTAAACTCGTCTTCATAAAAAACTTGAAAAGCATAAGTTAAGTAATTTTATACATCTCAATGATTCATAGAACATAACAAACATATACTAGTTCACAGCACAAGACAAAGTTGTGAGAAGGTTTACAAATCAAGAAAAAACAAGCAAGGTTTCTCTCTGAGTAAAGGGCCTCCCGGCAGGCTTAAATTTCCTGGAGTTCACTCTGGTTTTTTCTTGTTGCCACCATTTAGGGTTAGGTTCTCTCATTTCAGAATAACCAATTATAATTGTGGTATCAGCTGGAATGCTGAACTGAACCATGCAGTGTACTGACCAACTGAAATGCTTGTGCATTCCACTAAATTTAAGCACCGCTATTTGCAGAAATAAGCAGACCACAATGCCTCTTGTCCGCGCACCTGTCCAAAAAACCACTGTGCAGCCGTGCCAGCTAGTCCTTGGTCCATGGATGAACTGGTAGAAAGTGCATTCTGGACTAGGATGCAGTTGTTTTCGCTCATCCCTGCACTGCAATCAGGAGTAAAACGTACAAATCAGCTTCTTTTAGATTGCGTTGGTCATTCTACCTTAGTTACTACCAATGTAGGGATACCTTGAAGACGGGAGGTTAGACAATGGCAGCGAGGGATAGCCATCTCATTTTGCGCAGCTGTACTAAAACTAAGGTGTGTGCTTTTGATTGCGCGGATAGAAACGATACGGAGACAGACATCCCGAAACGATGTGGAGACAGACATCCCTATTTGTGCAAATAAGATATACGGTTATTTAAACAGTGACAGATATTACTACTTTCCCCCGTTTCCTCTTAGAACCAAGTCCTAGATTCATGCTACAACTTTCCCACTTTCTTCCCTATTTGAACCAATGCTTTGAGTCGACTGTATGAAATAGCTTTACTTCTAATCTACTACTAATATAATGCGGCAGTTTTGAAATTGGATTTACCACTCCATCTTCGGTTCTCCCGCCCAAACAAGCATTGGCTCAAAATCCACCGTTCATTTCCCCTCTCATGCATATCACTTCCGTCCATCAAACAAAGGATGACATGATCTAACGGCTAAGAGCTGCCGGATTCGCTCCCGCTCCTTGTGCACATGGCGGACTCTGCTCTCCAAGTAAACAAATAAAGAAGTCCCCGTTGAATCTGGATTGCACCTACTGAAGTTGAGAAATGTCTAGAAACTGCTGCCACCTCCTCACATGCAAGTACGACAAGTTGGCAAATAGCTAGCACATTTTGGTTCCCCATTGTCACCCGGGAAATAAACACTCTACTACTAACTTATTTTTTTAGATTACTGTAAAAATGGATTTTTTAGATGCCACTATACTGCAAAGTTTACACTGTTCACATAACATAACATTGCATGGCTGATGCTAGCTAAAGTTTTATTCTGCTTCATCGAGAAATGTAATATTTTTATTATTCGCAAAAAAGTGTAATATTTTATTTCAGTCATACATAAGCTATACCTCAAGCTAATACAGGACATGAGTGTCTGTCAGACCTAAATGACTTATTTAGTTGCACAAAATAGTCCATAAACATGCATGTAAACCATCAAACAACTCTGGAACTATACATCAGTGGAACCCAGGAAACAGCATATAATAAAACTACAACTTTTATCTTGTAATCAAATTCTTACTTGGAACTCAGTTTGATTTGTGCAAGTGATTTGCTTCTTATTTCAGAATAGTCCTTAGATCATGCAAACAAACACACTATGATATCTACTCAAGATACGAGTACCCATTTCTCTCTCTAAAAAGAAGGTATATGAGTATCTATCATACAGAACATGTGTGCAAAGCACGTGCCTTAGTAGAAGTCTAGGTCGCTTTGGAACAGCAGACGGAAGTAGAAAAGGATCCACACGAAGGGAGCTGGGGCAGTAGAGCAAGGCAGGTTTCAAAGGAATATATACCTGAGGGTCGTCGGCATGTCGCAAAGACGGTGTCGGGAGGCCGCATCTTGGCCGCAATACCGCAGGGAGGAAGAAGGGGTCGGAGGCCCTCCCGAGCCGGCGCTCTCTTGGAGAGAACGGCACGGCCGCCGATCGGGACGCGCGGGCAGCCGTTGCTCTCCTCCCTCGCCGCCGACGACAGCGTGAACGACATATCTACACCCCTGCCCCGGTCGAGGTTTTTCGGTCGGATTTGTGACCAGCCATGAGCTGAGAGAGAGTGTGGCCACCTATGTGTTCCTTAGATCTGGAGAGCATGAGAGAGTGAACGAGAGGAACCCTAGTAAAGCAAGCGCTAAGGCTCCTGCTTTTATATATAGTGGAGTGATTTTTTTTGTACCAGCTTCAAAAAAATGCGCTCCTACGTGTACCCGCGAGTGGGTGTGAGAGAACTAGTGCGTGCGTGCACCGCTTCTCTTCGTGAGAGTACAATATACTATGCCCAAAGAACGTTCGCCACAAGAGTAATAGTACAAGTGTGTGACGTGTGAGCTCAAATAAAATGTGTGCGCCATATTTTGTTTTTTAGAAGTTTTGAGGGTAGGGTGTGAAGAGCACATATGTGCGTGACGTCTACCTGCAGATAGACGGTGGGTGCAACGTGCGAGTCTGCGAGAGAACTCGGGAGAGTCGTGACTCGTGAGGGTGCGTGTGCGTGAGAGAGAGGGGGCACATATCAATGCAATGCATGTGTCCGTAAATCATTATCCGACAAACGTTCGCCACAAGCCTTTTCCTGACGAACGCCATAAGGACCATTAGATCGGCATCCGACAGTGTCAGTTTTGCCATGTCATTTAACAGAACAGCCACTCCTCCTACACACAAATCTTCCACGTGAGTGTTAGCAACTTCCGTATGCTCCCTCCGTTCCAAAATGCAGTGCATATAGCTTTATTGAAAATTCGAACCTCGCAAACTTTTACCGAGTTTTCGTGTACCAAATTGCACATGTAGAATACCATGTATATATCATTTCATTCATCTTTGAGAGGTAAATATAAAGTTGGGTGAGGAGGTCTACAAAAAAAGACCATCGTATCACCTGCAGCAATTTCAAGCATCCTTTAGTGTCGAGGAATATCATAAGAACTCTATATGATATGATTTTTATAGGATTTTTTCCTTTAGAGCCAATTGGTTCATAGGAATAGATTCATATACTCCACATTTCAAAGGAAATAAACATTATATCATTTCTATAGCTTTAGAGCCACTTGGTTCATATGAATGGATTCCTACACTCCCTTAATTTCAAAGGAAAATAAACATTAGCGTATATTCAATAGAAAAGTTCCTCTGATATGAACCAAATTACATCTCTTTTCTAATCCCTCCTCATAGGAATTAAGAAACATGGCATCTCTATATTCAATAGAAAAGTTCCTATGATGTGAACCAAATGACATCTCTTTTCCAATCCCTACTCATAGGAATTGAGATGCTCCATGCATCTCTTTCCCTACAACTTCCATGTATACATCTTCTATTCCTAAATAGATAGTACAACCCACTAGTAGCCTTTTTCCAAAACATGCAACTATGGCACAAGAACTATATAGTGTGCCAATAACTTTGAAAGATGGTCGCTGGTTGAAGCTAACCCGACAGTGCAGAGATAGGCAAATCCGAGCACTACTGGCCGTTGGATATCATCAACATTCCACCAGATCTGCCATATGTACAATTTAGAAGACTCCATGGTTGAACTTAAGCATAATGCACAAACCTCAAAACACAAGCACTTCTCCTTTGTTCTAGAATCTTCTGTATCATAATTGATTATTTTTTTCTAAATGAATTGCCATTATTTTTTTTACTTTATGATTTACTCCCTCCGTTCCAAAATAGATGACCCAACTTTGCACTAACTTTGTACAAAGTTAGTGCAAAGTTGGGTCATCTATTTTGGAATGGAGGGAGTACAATGCACAACCCCATGAATCTTAACATTTTTATAAAACTTATTGATTTTGAATGAGATGAACTATAAGAACTAAACGAACATCTACATCATGCATATATGACTCAAAGCTTTACATCCTATAGTGTGTATTTCTTCATAATTTGGTTTTGAAATCTCATGCGTTCAATACATGTGTACCTTACTAGTTTTGAGTAGAGTAGCAAATTTCACGCGGC
The DNA here is from genome assembly GCF_002162155.2 of Triticum dicoccoides. Lineage (NCBI taxonomy): Eukaryota > Viridiplantae > Streptophyta > Magnoliopsida > Poales > Poaceae > Triticum > Triticum dicoccoides. The sequence continues at coordinate 28,493,905 of NC_041388.1, forward strand.
CCCGGGTACATCAAAATGCAGGGCCCATGCATCATTGCCTTTCGGTCGAACCTACATCCACAATTTTTTGTATGTACTATATCTCCACTGGTCCCCAAACCCAAAATGCTGCCTCGTTCCCGTAAAACCAAGCGGCCCACACATATTTAAGGCGTCGGCTCGAACCCGTTTACTACGACGTGTCCCCGCACGCCATAGTACTCCTACAAACCCTACCGCCGCACTCATCATCAGTTTTCTTCAAGAGGACGAGGGAGAAGCCGATTTGTAGTGGAGGCGCTTTCAAAAAAAGGATCTGTAGTGGAGACCCCTACCCTAGGGTGCCCTAGGTAGCTGTCGCACACATCATTGTTTTCTATTTTCTTTATGCTCTTGCGCCCTAGAGTGAAATGATGGTTGCTTCATCCGTCCAGCTTAATGCGGGAAAGGTGGGGCTTTGTGATTTGACCCCTCGTCGCTCATTTACTACTACTGCGGCGCTACGACCGGGGTGCCTCCAATTCCAACCGCTGCTCCGAACTATAATTTGGTGCATCGCACGTGGAACAAGACGGTGGATGAGCCACATGTCGGCCAAAGGGGTCCTGTTAAGTGTGTCGCCATTTCGTGTGTGGACTGACCCTGCTTGAGTTGCTACGCCAACACGACAGGAGCAGCCTACCACTTGGTTTTGCCCCTTGGTGAATCCCGACTATATTGATCTAAAAATATACATGCTGAACTACCCTCTCCGTCTCGGTTTTTTTATTTTTAGGCGTCTCGGTTTATAGGGCCTGTACGTAGTTCTAGGTCATCCATTTGACTAACTAAATATGAGTTACTATGTCACAAAAAGTATATCATTAGATTCTTAAGCGGATGTAATTGTATTTAAAAGTCGAGGGCGGGGCTTTTCCTGCGCGGTAGGCGGCGGGGCAGTTCCGCCTAGTCGGTTCGATAGAGACGCGAGAAGACGAGGGAGTAGGCTGCTGCAAACGTAGGGTTGTGTGATTTGACAGCGAGTTACTGCTGGACAGGTGAGGCCCCGTGATTTGACTTGCCATTATCATTTTAACTGCGGCGCTACGACCGGCGTGAGTCTCCCAGATTCCTGACCACCTCCATACAGGTGCCTCTCCCAATGCTCCACCATGTAGTAGAGGCTGGCTCTTGCATGAGAACCCACTTCTCCACTTTTTCCTTACCTCTCTTTCCTCCACATATGCAAAAATGCCAAGTAAAGCGCACTATTGTACTTACTTTTACTTGCTCCTACAGGAGCTTAAGCTTGGTGACCCAAGGAAGAAACGATGCTAAGCGTGTGTACCTAGGTGAAAAGACAATTTTGAGTCTATAGCTAATTAAATGAAGCAAACTTAGCAACACCATTTCATTGGAAGAGGTCACTCCTTGGCAAATGCAATAAATACACGCGCTTAGCACCGTTCCTTCCTTGAGAACGAAGAAAGAGATAGAGAGGAGTAAAAAAATACACTTATAGCCAACCTTGTTGTAGTATGAGTGACTAAGTGATGACTATGTATGACATGCCAACATCAGATAGCCTAACGCACCATGTTAAATCTCCAAGGGCGCGACCGTGCGAGCGACGCGACGGTCGTGGTAGGCGCGACCTGATACGGGCTGCTGGCAGCCGTTGGATCTGAGATCAAACGGTCGCATGCTAAGTTGCTGAAAATTTGCAGAATAACCCTCCAGGATAGGATATTCACCCATAGGTCTAGAATCACGCCATGCAACCATTCGATCTCAGATCCAAGGGCTCTCGGAAGCCCGTATCATGGGAAAATGGAAAGCCACTACCCTGCCGTTCGCACACTGGCAGTTCGCTCCTACTCGTCCCCGCACGTCCTTCAATACTACGACGGTTCGCTCCTAGTCGTCCCGTCCATTCACATTACGGCAGTTCCACTAATCCTGACCCTCCTCCCAAATCCATGGCGTCCCAAATCTCCATGATCGGTGGTGAGTACAAGGTTAGAACCATCACCGGCGATAAGTTCGACATCATCTACACCCGTTCTTCCGCGACGGTGAAAGGATGCCTTTCTCGCTTCAGCCGCATGTTCGAAAACTCAGATGATGAGTGGGTCGCTGGGCTAGATGTTGAGTACACCATAGTCCTGGGACGAGAGAAAGATCTAAAGGACGAAGAGAGGAAGAAGCCCGCCGTGATCCAGGTTTGCGTACATAACATTTGCTTGGTCTACCACATATGCCATGCCGACGTTGAGTGCCAGGATTTTAAGAACTTCCTCAAGGACAAAACAGTGAAATTCGTTACTGTAGACTTTGGTAACAACAAAGAATTCCTGTGTCAGATAGGCCTCGTTGTAGGCAACAACTTCGACCTCCAGAAGAATTGGCTGGTGTCCTCTCGTCATCCTTCAATGTTGACCCTGGCAGGAGCCATGGTTCATCCTTCGTACGGTAAACTGGAGAAACCTCATTACACGTTTCATCATCATGCATGGCAGCGGAATGTACTAGATATAGACCACATCCACTACGCTGCAATGGATGACTTCCTTTGCTTCAATATCTACAAGGGTTGGATGAAGAGCAACAGCCAAGTGTGCGGTTCAAGCAAAGAAGTATCGCCGAAGAGGAAGAGGGACAAGGACGAAGTCGAGGACGTGCACGAGGACTCCGAGTAAGGTGGCAGTGTCGTTGCTCATGGTGGTTCTAATGCAGTGTCTACCAGAATAGTTGCAAAGTTTAATTTCAGGTGTGCTTAATTTAATTTGAGGGGTGTGTTGTGCTGAGCCCCCAGCAGAACTATGTTATGTTTCTTCTCGATACTTTAACTCTTCAGTACGTACATACTAGTATTTCTTAAATTTCATCTTTTAGTTGGTATAGTACTACCACTCGTTTCTTCACATTATATACGTACAATATATATGGCCAACATCATATAGCCAGCAATTTAGTTGTCAAAGAATTTCAGGGTGCTTAGTTTTGTCAAAGAATTCCAGGATGCTTAGAGGGTGCTTGGATCCAAGGGACTTATTTTAGTCTAACTAAAAATAGTCTCTTTAAGAGGCTAAAGTTCCAAGCACCCCTGACTAAAGAGGGACTAAAACTAGTCTTGAGAGTAAAAAAATTTAGTCAGGGGTACCCCTACTAAAATGTGGATTAGTCCTCTCTCTACTCATTTGACTCCTCTCCTTTAACACAGGCGAGTTCTGGATTGGAGGGTTTGGAGGATAATAATGTTGGAAATATGCCCTAGAGGCAATAATAAAATGGTTATTATTATATTAACTTGTTCATGATAATTGTCTATTGTTCATGCTATAATTGTGTTATCCGGAAATCGTAATACATGTGTGAATACATAGACCACAACACGTCCCTAGTGAGCCTCTAGTTGACTAGCTCGTTGATCAAAAGATAGTCATGGTTTCCTGACTATGGACATTAGATGTCATTGATAATGGGATCACATCATTAGGAGAATGATGTGATGGACAAGACCCAATCCTAACCATAGCTCAAAGATCGTGTAGTTCGTTTGCTAGAGCTTTTCCGAATGTCAAGTATCATTTCCTTAGACCATGAGATTGTGCAACTCCCAGATACCGTAGGAGTGCTTTGGGTGTGCCAAACGTCACAACGTAACTGGGTGACTATAAAGACAACAGTGAACCTTCGAACTATGAGGAAGCGATGGCGGGCCCAGATTCCGACAAATGGCTAGAAGCCATGAAATCCGAGATAGGATCCATGTATGAAAACGAAGTATGGACTTTGACTGACTTGCCCGATGATCGGCGAGCCATAGAAAATAAATGGATCTTTAAAAGGAAGACAGACGCGGATGGTAATGTGACCATCTACAAGGCTCGACTCGTCGCTAAGGGTTATCGACAAGTTCAAGGGGATGACTACGATGAGACTTTCTCACTCGTAGCGAAGCTGAAATCCGTCCGAATCATGTTAGCAATTGCCGTATTCTATGATTATGAGATATGGCAAATGGACGTCAAAACGGCATTCCTTAACGGCTTTCTTAAGGAAGAATTGTATATGATGCAGCCGGAAGGTTTTGTCGATCCTAAGAATGCTAACAAGGTGTGCAAGCTCCAACGCTCAATCTATGGGCTGGTGCAAGCATCTCGGAGTTGGAACATTCGATTTGATGAGATGATCAAAGCGTTTGGGTTTACACAGACTTATGGAGAAGCCTGTGTTTACAAGAAAGTGAGTGGGAGCTCCGTAGCATTTCTCATATTATATGTGGATGACATACTGTTGATGGGAAATGATATAGAATTCTTGGAAAGCATAAAGGCCTACTTGAACAAGTGTTTTTCAATGAAGGACCTTGGAGAAGCTGCTTATATATTAGGCATCAAAATCTATAGAGATAGATCGAGACGCCTCATTGGTCTTTCACAAAGTACGTACCTTGACAAGATATTGAAGAAGTTCAATATGGATCAGTCCAAGAAGGGGTTCTTGCCTGTATTGCAAGGTATGCAATTGAGCACAGCTCAATGCCCGACCACGGCAGAAGATAGAGAAAAGATGAGTGTCGTCCCCTATGCCTCGGCCATAGGGTCTATTATGTATGCCATGTTGTGTACCAGACCTGATGTAAACCTTGCCATAAGTTTGGTAGGAAGGTACCAAAGTAATCCCGGCATGGAACACTGGACAGCGGTCAAGAATATCCTGAAGTGCCTGAAGAGGACTAAGGATATGTTTCTCGTTTATGGAGGTGATGAAGAGCTCGTTGTAAAGGGTTACGTCGATGCTAGCTTCGACACAGATCTGGATGACTCTAAGTCACAAACCGGATATGTGTATATTTTGAATGGTGGGGCAGTAAGCTGGTGCAGTTGCAAGCAAAGCGTTATGGAGGGATCTACATGTGAAGCGGAGTACATGGCAGCCTCGGAGGCAGCACAAGAAGCAATCTGGGTGAAGGAATTCATTACCGACCTAGGAGTCATTCCCAATGCGTCGGGCCCGATGACTCTCTTCTGTGACAACACTGGAGCTATTGCCCTTGCCAAGGAGTCCAGGTTTCACAGGAAGACCAGGCATATCAAGCGTCGCTTCAACTCCATTCGTGAAAGTGTTCAAAATGGAGACATAGATATTTGTAAAGTACATACGGACCTGAATGTGGCAGATCCGTTGACTAAACCTCTCCCTAGAGCAAAACATGATCAACACCAGAACTCTATGGGTGTTCGATTCATCACAATGTAACTAGATTATTGACTCTAGTGCAAGTGGGAGACTGCTGGAAATATGCCCTAGAGGCAATAATAAAATGGTTATTATTATATTTCCTTGTTCATGATAATTGTCTATTGTTCATGATAATTGTCTATTGTTCATGCTGTAATTGTGTTATCCGGAAATCGTAATACATGTGTGAATACATATACCACAACACGTCCCTAGTGAGCCTCTAGTTGACTAGCTCGTTGATCAAAAGATAGTCATGGTTTCCTGACTATGGACATTAGATGTCATTGATAATGGGATCACATCATTAGGGGAATGATGTGATCGACAAGACCCAATCCTAAGCATAGCTCAAAGATCGTGTAGTTCGTTTGCTAGAGCTTTTCCAAATGTCAAGTATCATTTCCTTAGACCATGAGATTGTGCAACTCCCGGATACCGTAGAAGTGCTTTGGGTGTGCCAAACGTCACAACGTAACTGGGTGACTATAAAGGTGCACTACGGGTATCTCCGAAAGTGTCTATTGGGTTGGCACGAATCGAGACTGGGATTTGTCACTCCGTATGACGGAGAGGTATCTCTGGGCCCACTCGGTAATGCATCATCATAATGAGATCAATGTGACCAAGTGGTCGATCATGGGATCATGCATTACGGTATGAGTAAAGTGACTTGCCGGTAACGAGATTGAACGAGGTATTGGGATACCGACGATCGAGTCTCGGGCGAGTAACGTACCGATTGACAAAGGGAATTGTATACGGGATTGATTGAATCCTCGACATCGTGGTTCATCCGATGAGATCATCGAGGAGCGTGTGGGAGCCAACATGGGTATCTAGATCCCGTTGTTGGTTATTGACCAGAGAGTCATCTCGGTCATGTCTGCGTGTCTCCCGAACCCGTAGGGACTACACACTTAAGGTTCGGTGACGCTAGGGTTGTTGAGATATTAGTATGCAGTAACCCGAAAGTTTTTCGGAGTCCCGGATGAGATCCCAGACGTCACGAGGAGTTCCGGAATGGTCCGGAGGTGAAGAATTGTATATAGGAAGTCCAGTTTCGGCCACCGGGAAAGTTTCGGGGGTCACCGGTATTGTACCGGGACCACCGGAAGGGTCCCAGGGGTCCACCGGGTGGGGCCACCTATCTCGAAGGGCCCCATGGGCTGAAGTGGGAGGGGAACCAGCCCCTGATGGGCTGGTGCGCCCCCCTTGGGCCTCCCCCTGCGCCTAGGGTTGGAAACCCTAGGGGTGGGGGCGCCCCACTTGGCTTGGGGGGCAAGCCACCCCCCTTGG
>NC_041388.1:28500677-28504558 GCF_002162155.2 Triticum dicoccoides
CGCCCCCCTGGACCCCTATATAAAGAGTGGGGAGGGAGGGTTGCGCACCCTAGCCCCTGGCGCCTCCCTCTCCCTCCCGTGACACCTCTCCGTCTCGCTGAGCTTGGCGAAGTCCTACCGAGATCACCGTTGCTTCCACCACCACGCCGTCGTGCTGCTAGATCTCCATCAACCTCTCCTTTCCCCTTGCTGGATCAAGAAGGAGGAGACGTCTTACCAACCATACGTGTGTTGAACGCGGAGGTGCCGTCCATTCGGCGCTGGGTCATCGGTGATTTGGATCACGACGAGTACGACTCCATCAACCCTGTTCTCTTGAACGCTTCAGCTCGCGATCTACAAGGGTATGTAGATGCACTCCCCTTTCCCTCGTTGCTAGATAACTCCATAGATTGATCTTGGTGATGCGTAGAAAATTTTAAATTCTGCTACGTTCCCCAACAAATAAATGCTCGTTAACTTGATTGTAGCCTTTTTAGTATTTGGATCCAAGCATGGGTGAGGCTAGCATGTTTTAGTCCCACTACTTTTAGTTATGGGACTAAAACGTATCCAAGCACCCTCTTAGTTTTATTTGAGGGGTGGGTTGTGCTGGACACCATTATTGTGACTAGCCTTTTTAATAGTACTATATGAATAATTTGGCGACGAGCGCTCTCTATATGTACCACCTTTTTTTTAATTTCAATTTTTGCTCCATGGCGCAATCCATCGATAGTACTACTGTACAAAACTATACATTTTTTAAAAGGCTAGAGTACTGTTCATCACATATATAGCTAGTTAAATTCTCAACCTAGAACGACGTGCATGCCATGTAGTAAACCGATACGGAGGAAGTATAGTAAAAATGAGGTGATTTTACCGAGCGATCGGCAGGGGAGCATGGCCTGTCATGCGGTCCCACGTGTCATGATGTACCAAGGCGATGCGCGTGTCCCTCTTGAGGCAGAAGCAATAATAGTACGTGGTTTGAGATGATGGCGAACCGAAGTGTGAAATAATGGTTGCTTCGTCCGTCTGGGAAAGTGTGGCATTGTGATTTGACGTCTCATTGCTCATTACTACTACTGGGACGGTACGAGTGAGGTGCGTCCCTCCTGCTGTTCTGCACTATTATTTGGTGCTTGACACGTCGACCCGATTGCTATATGTCCCACATGTCGGCGACAGGAAGTACAGAATTCATGAAAGGGAGCGTCGACGGAGGAGTATACTACAGAATTCATGAAATGGAGTGACTTAGTTTTGGAAAAATCTGTTTTTACGGAGTACGTACCCACTAGGGTTTATAGGGATCATCTAAAAAACATTCATTTTTCCGTTTGATAAGTCTCAATTCTACTATGGCCCTGTTTGGATCATGGGGTTAGAGCTAGTTTGGGTTAGTTGGAGACTCAAATAACCCAAAAGTATCCAAACAGGGAGGGTTAGAGTGGGTTAGTTCCATCTAACCCAACTATCCCGGTGGAGAGGTGCTTATTTGGGTTAGAGTGGGTTAGAAAATTACTCTAACTCTAACTGTCTTAGAATATCCAAACAGGGCCTATACTAGTAGTAGTACCATTACATTTGGATTTCGAGGTGCGTTAGATCACCCGACACAAGCAGTGTTAAGAGGAAACTAACCAATGCATGTACAAGTTCATGGAAATTTAGTGGTCATTCATGCATTCGTTCTAATTAATGCCTCGGTAAACATAACTTCTTGAGAAAAACGAGCGTACTAATTACTTGTGCAAAATACGAAATTAATTCGACCACTCACCGTCTACCTTGGTTGGAGAGATTTTGAAATTGAGCCATAAACTGAAAAGGAGGGAGTAGTAACTTTTGTCTCGATTACTATTTGTGGCCTTGTATAGATGCAAAATGTATTTTTTATAGTGGCCTTGTATAAGTAAATGGAGGGAGTACTAACCAAAGTACGTAGTAGGGACGAGGAGTAAACGGAGGGAGTAGTAAAATTTTCTCCTCGTGCTGCGAGCCACCACGCGCGTGGGCGAGGGAGCGGGCGTAAGGCGTACTAGTAAGCAAGCTTCACCTCATCCTGCGAGCCACCGCGCCCGTGGGTGGGGGAGACGGCGTACTAAGCAAGCTTCTCCTCGTTCTGCGAGTTGACGGGACACATCAAAAGTACTCCAGTGTATAGAGCCTTGCCTCTAAGGTAGGCCCCACTTGGTTTGCCTCTTTTTTTTAATTTAACATAACGCGTCAAGTCGCAATTTGTTTGTTCACCCATGGTAGACGATCCTCCCTCCACCAAGTGGACAACTAGTACACGTGCCAAATTACCACGTGGGCTGCCTTTTTCGTAGAGAAATGACCTCCACCGTGTACCCGCGCGGGTGTGGTTGGGAAAGAGACGGGAGTACGTGCGCCGTGCGTGCACCTCTTCTCTTCGTGCACGTCCCCCACCTACGTGGATGTGTGTGAGAGAGATACAAACCTAGACATAATGCGCCGTCCATCCCCATGCCTCCGCCCAGTCCGACCACCAGTCACCACCACGCCCCACTCCTCACCTTATCTCTCATCTTTCTCCCTCCATTTTTATATACAAGGGGCCACTATCAAAATTACAATTTGCAGATATACAAGGCCACTAACACTAATCGATGCAATATTAATGGTGTTTGCCTCGTGGTACTAGCAAAGGAGGACATTAATTATCCCTTGGATGCATGCGGGAGTTTGTAAAAAATGCATCTTGATGTTCCGTGCAATGCACGGGCATCTTACTAGTCCATGAAAACAACACATGGAAAAATTCCACGGCTTGGGGCGGCAACTGGCTCCGTCGGGCGAGGGGAGGGAGGTGGATCAGCGAGCTGCATAGCTCGTATCCGGTGGGCTACCCAGCCGGCTTGGATGCGGAATAACTACTCTTCGTAAGCCATTGTAAGAGTGGACAAAATGGTGGAGGAGATAGGGGAGCGGCCCGGTCATGAATGGGCATGTGTCCAGAGTGGGTTTCTCGGCTTCCACATGGGCGGGTTTCATGGAGGCGTTTGAATGCAGCACGGAGGCATGTTCAGTCGGGCGTGCCGCGAGTGGCGCCCTCAACTCTGACCTAGGACACCGCACCGTTCTTCCACTGACATGTGGGCTCTTTGGATGCATGGCATGCATGTCAGTGACCCAACGCAGGCAGCGCACAGCAGAGGAACCTTTGGTGGGCCAGGGCGGTCAGAAGCGGGCATTTCATAAACCAATGATTGTTCATTGAGTGTGACGTCATCTTTTTTCATGTAGATAAGCCTACTATGTTGATAGCCCGTTCGATAAGTTGTGATTCATAAAGACCGCTGCAAACATCAATGTTGTGCTTATCACAGATAAGATTGATTAATACCCGTAACAATCCATGTCCTTAACAAAGGGTGCATGCACGTATAGATTGAACGTGTGTCTTGCGTCGTGTGTTGTGTGCATGCAGGCGTGCGAGTGTTGCGTGCGTGCAAGGGTACGTTTGAGTGTTGCATGCATGGGTGCGTACGTGCGCGTGTTCTTGAGTGCATGTGTACATGTCAGTGTTGCATGCCAGCATGCGTGCGTGTGTACGTGTCAGTGTTGCACGCCTACATGTGTGTGTGTGTCTTGCGTGTGTGTCTTGCGTGTGTGCATGTGTACATGCAGGGTGAGGCTACACGTCAGTCGACTGACTTTTTCATCTCTGGTCATTAGATTTTCCAGCCGTTGGATACGAAATCAAGGGCCTCCAGTTTATCATCAAACTCCACCCCCCTGAGCCGCCAGCCACCACCGGCCGAACCGCCAGCCCCCGCCGCCCGCGGCCGGCCCGCCCTCCCCGAAACCACTCCCCACCGCCGGTCCGCCGCCGCACCGGCCATCCCTCTAGCCCCCCTCCCCCGCCGCCG